>NW_019394205.1:228958-349105 GCF_000648675.2 Cimex lectularius
AGAGAAATGTTTAGATTAAAAGATATCACGATTTTCCGACGCCAGGACGTGATATCTTTCAAAATCGATAAAAAGCGAAATTACTCTGAAATGGTTGAGAATCGGACCATGGACAATATGAACTTTTTTGTTCATTTTAGGGTGAAGAATCTACTGGAGAAGTTTGTAGCACGAGTAGCAATTCACCCTGTATAAACACAAAATAGCAATATCTCACTGGCACTCTCAAAACGACACACAAGAATGACACAATTACACAGAAAACAAACACTTTGAGTGAGTACAAATACTTTGATAGAATATAACTTTGATTTTTGCATTGTATAAATTCATTTTGTTCCACATCCTATATGTATTTGTAAAATTTAAACAATGCTTGTAAATCCCCGGCCCTGAAGTTGATCTCAAAAAAGATCGAAATGTTGGCACGATAAAGAAAATGTTTTTATAAAACCTACGTAATATTTTTTATCCTACGTTTCAAAAAAAGGTTAATAAACACATTTCATTAAGATTTCTTCGATTAATAATCCTGACTCACTGATGTTGAAAACTATCCAAAAACGTTCTGTCATAGGGCTTATGTCGATCGTTTTTGTCTTTATATCCTTGCTGTGGCGATCAATTTGTTGTCTTTAGTGTTGAGTTTGGGTGTTTCTTTTCTAAAGTCAAGTTTCTTTAATGCTAAATTTTCCCTTTGATATGACTATAACGAAAATTTGAAAAAATTGCGCAATAATGTTTTTTATACATATTTTTTATTATATATCTTGTATAGTGTCTATGAATATATAATTAAATTAGGGATCGTATATAAAATTAACTATTATATTCAGATCGTCATTTATTAAAACCAATTTCTGTAATAACATGGCAAAGAAAAAAATACTACAAATGAATATGACCTTAAAGAAGAATGTTGCTTTTTTTAAACAGTTCTCCAGAAAGAAGACGGTATTGGAAATCATCATCGATTTCTACGTTCGTTTGACATGAGTGGGATGTCTCCTCATATAATAAACGAGGTTTGACAAAAAAAAGTTTATAAATAAGCAAACCAAAAGGTGGATTTTTTTCAAATTCATTCAGATAAATATTTTCAATTATAAATCAATAATGAGCAGTTGATGTATCAGATTTAATCAAGACAGTAAGTTAAATGGCCTGTTTTGAAGTTGTTTCCTCGTGACAGATTGGAATGTCCGGATTGTACTTTGCCTCCTTTATCCCGTGGCCTAATTTGGACGAAGTACGTCTCCAACAAGAATGACAACTTAGTCTAATCCGAAAAGAAAAAGAAAACGAATTGAACTTCAGGGTAATCCGTTCGGCCCGATTTTATTTTTCCATGACAGCCAGAAAACCGGAACAAGAATAAATATATATCACCGACCGTAGGCTGTTCGAGGCTCGTCCTATTATCGACCCACGTTTGATGATAGGTTAAATTCCATTGAAATGCCAATACGGCAAATTTGGATTCAAATTTTCGAAAACATTAAAATAAATTTGATGTTAACATAAATTAATCAGAACCAAAGAAATTGGATTGTAAAATAATCATAAACATATAAGAATAAAAATCAATTTCGTCAAAGGTATCCTTTTCAAGAAAAAGTTTTGACAGATAATGTACCAACTTTACTATTTATAGTTATTTTTGCTATTTACAAACTTCAATTAAACGTTTGTAATTAAGAATAAAAATTGATAAATGTACCAAAAAATACTAAATCAAAGAACCTTTTCGAAATATCTATATCCATCTTATTGCCGTTTACCAAATTATCTTATTGCGTTATGACCCTAACTGGTAATTTTATCTTTCCATTTCAATCGGCTGAAATATTCCTGGAGGTCTCGCAAGCAACACCGACTGTCGATGCAAACTCCACAATATTCAGATATTACGTAAAAAAAGAAAATTAAGGCATCATAGAATCATGATCTCAGCCCTTCGAATAATATTACCGTGCTCATATTTTCTAAATTTCATCCTAAGTTAAAAAGTTATAAAAGTTATAAAAAAAAGGGATTGAGAAAAAATCTTTCAAATGTACCAAGTGTCACCCCCTGGTTTTCTCTAAAAATACTCAACCTTTAAAAAAATGAAACTAATTTTCTGGTATAAACTTATTTTCCCAAAAAATAAATAATTTCACTTTAATTTTTGTTTTTCACATAGTGACCGAATTGAAGATTTGTCAAGTCCGTTCCATTGTATTAAAAAAAGGCGTAAAACCACTTGGAAAAAAGTTAGATATTGCAAGAAACTACTTCGCCATTTTGTTTAAATCAAAAATGATTTTTCAGCTTTTCTATGTGGTTTTTAAGAGACGAGAACCACCAAGGGTCATTTTTGCCCCGAAACATCGAGTACGTAAAATCCGTGAGGGAGCGGGGAGGAGCCACAGGCACACCGGAGAAGGCGCAGACAGGCCGGGCAAGGCAGAGAACCAAGCAGGTGGAATGGTCTGCGTTATAACCAGATTTTCAATCCCTTTAGCAGACTTGGGGAGGATGTGCATGTATGTGCCACCATCAACATCCCCCATGTCTGGGATCTCAGTCAATTTGAGAGCCTGGGTATGCCCATCACAGTTAGCAGCCCCCACCCCCGCAGACCTATACTTAAATTAAATTTTAAACTTCTTTATAACTAAAACTTAATTATTAGACTTTATTATATAACTTGTTGGATTTAAGAAATTTAAAAAAGTATATTTTTTTCTTTGTCTGCAAGTATTTCCGGAAGGGTAAGGGGTCATGGGTGTTCCTGAACCCATGAAATATTTTACATGCGTAAATATGTGTTTTGTGGTGACCAACTCTTTACACGTCGTACAAATAGGAGGTGATTCGTGTGTCATCAAATGACCCCGAGTAATCCTGAAATGCCCGAGCCTCAGTCTAGTCAAGGCTACCTCTTCTCTTCTGTTTGCTCTGCAAGGGGTAGTCCAGCTCGAGCGGTAGCTTTTACTTCTCGGAGTATATTTTCAATGAGGGTGTTGTACCAGTTGCATTCCCATTTATTCCAAATTGGTGATTCTAAGTGCAAGATAAAGTCGTCTCGCTGTAACTCTTTGATTGGTGACCCGTGTTTTTTTACAGCCTCCTTGGAAGCCATACCCGCTAATTCATTCCCCCCTATGTTGGAGTGCCCATGGCCCATACAAAGACAACTCTGATACTACGTTGAAAGAGTTGTTTTAACGTCATATGGATATTCTGTACTGTGGGGTTATATGAAAAGGGGTCTTTAGGGCTTGAAGAGCAGACAAGGAGTCTGAACACACGACTAGATTATCATTTTCAGGACATATGACATTTATAGCTTTCATAATCGCGAGAAATTCAACACTAAAATTGGTACAAAGAGTGTAAAGCGAAAACTTATACTCTCTACTACCACTAACAAAAGCGGCTCCTACCTCGTCAGGTCCTTTGGAACCATCGGTAAAGACAAAGTTGGCCCTAGGAAGTGCACTTTTAATTTTTTTTAAATTCGTGTTTGTAGATGATGCAGGAGTATCAGCTTTGTTATGTCTACTTAATGAGAGAAGCAATACGGGTGTGAGTAAAAGCCAAGGAGGGAAAAACACCGTGGATTGTTTTTGAATAGGTCCTATAGTAATTTGAAGTTCGTGCAGAAAGAATGGTATTCGGTGAGCAAGATGCACTTGTTTGGAAATGCGAGGTGATTGATTGGATGAATAAGATGATTAAGTGGGTGCGTTGGTGTAGTTAAGATTTATGATAATAATTTTAAATCCGGGAAGTTTCGTCTGAAATTTAGTGGAATTTCTCCCGCGTCAACATGAAGGCTGAGGATAGGGCTTGATTTAAAAGCTCCTGCAGCGATTCGAAGGCCAGTGTTCTGCACTGGGTCCAGCATTTTCAGCCTATTTTCAGTGGCAGAGCTGTAGTCAAGATCTCACCAAGCTTTTATATAGCCTTAAAAGGCTTTTCCGGTCAGCCCCCCCCCCATGAGCACGAGGTAACTGATTTAAGAATATTGAGCGATTGGAAACACTTCATTTTTAGGGTTTTCAGATGGGCGGTCCAATTAAGAGATGTATCAAACACTATTCCCAAATGCCGGGCAGTGTCTGAATATTGAATTAAACTGTTTGCTAAATAGAGGGGGGTAACTAAGAGAGCGTAGTCTAGAGATAGAGTCTTTTTGGGTAGAAATAACGAACCCGTTTTCACAAAGCCATTTATTTACTTGTTTGAGGCTGTCCTGCACAACTTTCTGTAATACTGAGATGTTTTTACCACTACAGTAAATTACGACATCATCAGAATAGAGCATTCCTTTGCAAGGGACTTTTTACTCCTTTTTACAGAGCAGGACTTGGTTGATAGCAATACCAAACTATGTGGCACTAAGAGCACTCTGCCTTGTGGCAATCCATTCTCTTTAATATAACTTTTAGAGGTTGCAGATCCACATCGTCCTTTGAAATTTCGGTTACTTAGGAAATTGTTAATGCAATCGAAAAGATTCCCGTTAATCCCAAAACCCAAAAGAGTGTCTAGGTATGAACAAAAGCGTTTTGGATATTTATGAAAACCGGTAAAACTATGTTTTTTGTGAAACGAGTCGCAAATAGCAAAGTCTAACGGCACAAGATTGTCTATCGCACCAATTGCCACCAGATTGTCTGTATTTCGTTCAAATCCACTTTGCCCTTAGGGAAGTAGACATTTATTCTATAAATACCAGTGCAGCCGATTGGCCACTATTTTTTCAATTAGTTTGCACATGGAACAAGTAAATGATATTGATCGATAACTTATAACGTCGTAGGAAGGTTTATCTTTTTTTAAGGATAGGTATCGTTATAGCTGTTCTCCACAGTTCGGGGAATTCACCTGACATAAGGATTCTATTAATGATATTTAATATATCATCATATATTAATTTGTCACTTTCTTTTAACTTTTTGAAAAACTTTATATATCATCAAGGCCTGTAGAGGTGTCTTTTCTGATGTTAAGGGTGCTTATGAATTCGGCTGAGGTAAAAGGAAGGTTTATTGGGTTTGAGGAAGGAGGAAAGTCGGATTAAGGCAGGTTTTCTAAGGCGATTGTTTTTGCTTTAAAGGAGGTCGTGAAATTTTCAGTTGCCGAGACTTTATAATAATGCTCAGCGTTCAAGTCTGCAATGGCTTGAGAATCCGAAACTTATTGATCATTTAATTTAAGACATGTTACTGGTGGAGTATAACCGCATCCGCGAATTTTTCGAATGGTATCCCAATAGACATAGATGTGTTGTATGTCGTATTTTCTACAGAATTTCGCCAGTAGTCTCGCTTGCTTTTCTTAAGAGTATACCTAGCGTGATGTTTAACGGTAATTATCTAAATTACAAGTAGATGGACGTCTGAGAAATTTACTTCCTATTTCTTATAGCTTTGTCATATTCATCATTCCACCATGAGACCAACTTTTTATTTTGACGATGTGGGGAAGACTATGGAATAGCTTGGGCTGCAACCTTTTTAAGTTTAGTGTTAAGCAGTTCAATTATATTATTTATATTCGGGGTAGTCAAATCTAGATCAATTAGAATTACAGATTCCTGGAAATCCGACCAATTAGCTTGTTTAATTTTTCATTGTTTTGGTTTGCAGTTTACTAAATAATCTGTTTTTATGTTAATTATAATAGGAATGTGGTCACTCCCATGAGAATCATCCAGCGTTTGCCAATTAAGAAAGGACTAATTAGTGAAACAACTATAAAGGGGAATTTTTCTGATCTAAAACAAAAAGATGCCGATGAGCCATCATTAAGTATTAAGTGTAAATTGATTAATAAAAAGTTCGAATGTTCTACCAATATTATCTAGTTTGTTTCCTCCTCCTCATATATGGTTGTGAGTATTGAAGTATCCAATTAGCTAAATTGTTATTTGATTTTTGGTATTTGATTATAGATTGAGACCATGTCATCTCGTGTTACTTTGTTTCGTGTATATAAAGATACAACTGTGGAGGAGTGAGTATTCTGGCTGCAACTATTTGTAAATTACTGCGTGTTAAGGGATGTCATCTTTGATCAGGATACTCATGCCTCCTCTTGCGAGAGACCATCCGAAAAGTCTTTACGAATTACTGAAAAATTTCTCAAGTCTAATTGGTCAGAGGGTTTTAGGTAAGTTTCCTGTAAGCTAAGAATAGTTATGTTTAGGCTAGATATTAAATGCTGTATCTTGACACAACAACAGTTTAACCCATTTATGTTCCCGGTGCACACTAGGCCGGGAGGGCGGCAAGGCGCGGCGCGACCCCGGCTTCCAGAAGTCTGGCAACTTCTCCAGCTCGGCTCCGCGCCGCCCCAACGACATAGTGTGCGCCCAGCTTAAGATGTAATAATGATTAAATTGGTGTTATCTAATTATTATATTTACTTGGGAGATTTTTATCTTTTGATGTTACTGTTTGTATGTCGGTTTCTTTTTTGGTTGATGAGACAAATTACAACTACTTAATGTACCATTTTGGGACGATAGAGATAACTGAGATTCATGTAGAGTGAGGTTTCGAGATAACGGACGTTTAGTGGTTTTTGTTTGTTTTGATTATGTTTGCGTACTGATCGGCGATTTCACCGGACTCGGTTTCGCGTTGGCCGGGGAAACAGCGGCTACTTTACTCTTTTTTTCTTTAAAAATGCGAGTATTGGATTGATTGGGTACATTACTTATTAGGCTAGGTAAGCAGGGTTGTTGATTTATTTTGCTAATCAAAAATTCTACAACATTATGAAGTTTGTGGATTTGTTCCGATAGTGCATTTATTTCAGATGAGGGCCGGTTAGTGATAGGGTATTCTGTAGGAGAAGTAGTCATTTGTTTGGAAGTGGATGGGTATGCAGGACTTAACAGAAGCATGCGTAGGATTTTTCAACGCTTCGTTTGTGAGTAAGGGGACCAGGTTTGTTACTATCAGCATTTAATTTTTTTGAAACTTGTTCAGCATATTTATACGAAGCTTTCTCCCTACTTCTGATTTTTTCTATTTCTTTTTCCCTAATGTAGACATTGGCGCTAAAACGAGAGGTGAGCTACCCCACAATTCACACATTTTGGGACATTTCGTCAATCTGATGTTTGGTGCGGCTCTCCGCACTTACCGCACACCTTAGTCTGGCATCAGACTTGAGTGGCGCTAGCGGAAGCATGAAAAACGTAAAATGGGATTAGAATCAAATGGTCTAACTTTCAAACTTAAAAATTAAAGGAACACTTTTTCTGGAAGTTCAGGCTTTCCAAATGTAAGAATCACAGTGTGTGTCGCGATCTTTTTACCATTGATTCAAAATATGTTTAACCCTGACAACTCCTTGAGATTCAAATTCTTCTGCGATCTCTTTTTCTTCACATCTCATAAGTTCACTTGCACTTATATCGCCCTTAGAATTGGTAAGAAACTTATGTAACTCGTACTTAATCGGAATGTTTTCAAAAGTAACCGCGTGATTGAGATATCTAAATTTTTTAATTTGCATTATTTAGAAGGATTGTGCCATTTTGTAAGGATTGGATTGAAATTTGTGGTCCATAACTTTTAATAAATTTACAAACAGGAAATGGGCTGAAATATTAAATGTTAAGATATTTGTGTTCGGGGATAAAGACAAGGTAACAAATTTTCCACTCCATTTAGAATTGCTTTTTAATCCTACCGGGCCTTCTATAGCTTTTTTCAGTTAAATTGGTACTTTTTTCTACCATTTTAATACTTTTTCCAACTACATTAGTGCTTTTCCCAAGCGATTTAATACTTTTCCCATCCAACTTAGTACCCCTCCCAAGCAAATTAATACTTTTCCCAAGCAAATTAATACTTTTACCGAGCAAATTAATACTTTTCCCGGGCAATTTAATACTTTGCGTATGTGGTGGGGTAAAGGGGGATATCAAACATAATCATACTTTACAATTAATTGAGGTTTTTTGTTGAGATGAAAAAAGGCTAATGACACGAGAGGGATTCGAACCCACGACCTTCGGCTAGATACGCCGCCATTTCAATGGTCGTCGAGAATCAAAACCGACTACACGACATTTGAAAAATGGCAAAAGGAGGGAAAACTCATAAGGTGGGGTTGAGATGGGAGGTTGGTGTCCGAGTGGATCGAGGTCACGATAGCTCAAGTGGTAGAGCAGCGGCGTATCTAGCCGAAGGTCGTGGGTTCGAATCTCTCTCGTGCCATTAGCTTTTTTTCATCTCAACAAAAAACCTTAATTAATTGTAAAGTATTAATTGGTCAAGCGGACCACGAAATTAGTGAACATAATCATACTGTCAAGAAACGAAATTTATTATTGAAAATAAGAAAATTGACAAAATGAACATTTTATTTCAAAGTCAATGAAGGGGACATCCAGCAACCGCTGATGGTAAGATCAGTATCACATCGATGACAAAATTGGAGCCATCTGTAGAATTGATGGTGATGACATTGCAACCAATCGCGTTGTGACCACGAATTGTTGGTACGGTGACAACAGCTCTCGTGTTAACCCTTGAACGTGCACGTGTCCGCCGCAAATGTAGATTGAATCTTGATTCATCTATAAAAATTAATTTTGCGCGATTTTGGGGGACCCATATTTCAAAATCCATTGCAAACTGCCTTCGTTGTTGTACCGTTGACTCAGAATTCATGCGATCTATTGGACGCACGCTTCAAAGATATTTTTAATGACGTTAGCCCTCGGTGTATTGAAGAAATATACAAATTTATGTTGCGTAATGCAAGCTGTTCTTTAATATCTTGTAATGATAGGCCCGCGTTTCCTTCAATGATTTCCTCAATAGCGGCCAGAACGTCAGGGGTCAACTTGTCCATCCGGGGTCCACCTCTTTTTTTAATTACTAACGTACAGTTTTGAGACGTAGAATTTCTGTATATACTGTAGAGGGCTATTGCGAAGAAAGGGAGCCTATGAGGGCGGGTAGTATCGACGGGTGCCCCGCGCCCGGTTCGGCTATCTGACCGCTCTGGGTCTCAAGAGAGGCAGCGGAAGGCGTAGCCCACGTTATCTGGGCTCGACTGTTCGACTGTTTCCGTTTCTGACGCTGGGGGAGCCTGACCACCTCCCCCTTGCCACCATGTGCGATTCAGGGGTTCGAATCGCTGAGGAAGAGTCTCTCAAGCCCAGGTGTGAGCGACATTCGGCCTTCGGGGAGTAGCAGGAAACCTGAACGGAAACTGCGAAAGCCTGAGGAACCGGTCGCCCACCGCGAGCACACTGATTGTGAAGAGTGAGTGTTTGTGATTGAGGATCCCAATCCGACTTGCGGGATTTATTTTCCGCGGAATCGGATTCAACCCCCCGAGGCGACTGGCTGGGATACGGCCGACTAGTTCGGCTTTTGAACGGCCATATCGCCTCACCCACCCTGGGAGTCATGGCTCACTCTATGTGGAACCACGGCGACAACGGGTGGTATAATGTGGTTGAGACTCGAGACCCCGAAACGGCTCACCTCGTGTTCTCTTCCACGTCCCCTTTTTCTCAATCCGAACTCCTTCATTCTATCCTGTGACCCCTCCTAACCCTTGGTCACAAGGGGGGTATCCGGGCACAAAATAATGGTGCAGCCCAGAGGGCGTGGTAACCTCTCTAAAGCACAAGCTGTCTTATGTCGGCCTGAGGGTCGGCAGGGGCGGCGGGTGCCTTAGCAGAGTCACACGAGGGCCAGTGCACCAGATCCTGTCTGTAAAGACGGGGGAGGGTTGTATGGCCATCTGTACCACGGGGTGACTGAACTGTTCCAAAATCCGGCCCGAGTCACGTTGGGAACGGATTCGTGGTGGCTTGTGGCGACGCCCCTGGCGGGAACTTAGACAGAGGCTGTCTTCTATCTGGAACCTTTCGTGAAGCTTGCGTATGGCCAACGTAGTACCCCCTGTTCCTCACGGGAGACGTTGCGACCGGACGACAGCATTTAAGCGTTGAGGACGTCATAATCATGCTACAGTCCCTCGAATGCGTAAGCAAGCGATTGGTAAAGGGTAGTGAGTCGGCGTCTTTGACTCGAGCTTTGCATTGTTGTGCGTATGACCGGAGTGGTACCCTTGGGGAAGCGAAGGATCGGACCACCTAGGCTAGACCTATGGCGTCCCTCGAATGCGTGCAGCAGGTGTAGGCTGAGCTCGATAAGAGACTTTTTACCGTAGACAGTGCTCATCTAAGGGGTGGGTAGCAATCCCACTATAAACTAAAACCGCTGTCGGGGCGTTCCCGGAAGTTTCGACGCTAGAGGAGCCTCTACACTCAGAGAAATAGAGTCGCTTTCTCTATCTAGGGAGTACGCGAGGGGGGGGGACGGGCTGATGTATTTCGGCCCGTTAGCCCCTCGCGTGCGGCGTACGACCCGACGCACAATGCGGGCCCGACCATTCGGAGTGGACAAGCGGAGAGCGTGGTTACCGACCCTTAGGGGCCGGGACACCACTACACCAATGCTGCGGGGGTAACACCATTCCGTCGTATGCGGAGGTGCGTCAGCTCTCATCTTGAGAATCAAAACGTCCGATAAGACCAAAAGGCCAGGTGCGGACGCTAAAGATCCTCTTGTCTTGTTGACGATGAGCTCTCGGGAACCGAACTGTATATACTGTAGCCAGTTCGAGTTTTTAAATTTGATTTTTGAGCTGCATCTTTGACTGAATGACCTTCTTCAACTAATTTTATAAAAAGTTCTTTTTGATGCCTTGATGTAACTGCGTAGGTACCCCTGCTCGATCTTGATCGTTGGACACCGGACTAAGATGAACTGCCTGCAGCACTAGGTGATGTTTCATCATTATGACCACTTATGTCACTCCAGTCACTTCCGTCACTCATTCTATATATATAAAACTCACGCAATGCATACAATAAGACGTGACAAACAACTTTAGGGGTAAAGCAACCAAGAACAGGGGAAGGGGAATTTCCTAGAAATCCGTCTGGGAACGATAAGGTAGCCTGGCGAACTCAATGAAATAATTAATCAGATATCGTGAGATGCGGTACCCGACCGCATCTCACGATATCTGAATAACTATCGATTAACGGTCACTAATCTCTACACTCAATGAAATAAGTGAGACAAGTTCAAACGAAACCAGCTAATAAAGTGTTTTATACGGCAACACGCTATGCTCCACATTTTTTCGAATACCTTTTAAATAACTATTAATTTGGTTGGGAAAAATATTAAATTGCTTGAGAAAAGTACTAATTTCGTTGGAAAAAGTATTAAATTGGTAGAAAAAAGTACCAATTTGATTGAAAAAAGCTATATAACAGGAGGTTTTGGATCAAAGGTCGAGTCCGACGATTCCTTCAGGCCCGTAAAAGGAAAATGAAAACAAAATTAAAAAGATGTAACAAATCAAATGGTTTCCTGCTAAATTGCTTAGCTAAAAGTTTAGCACGGAGATAAATTAAGAAAATGGGTACTCCATGAAATTAATTGTGATGCACGGTATTTGAGCAGTGATCAGATAACAAGACGTATTGTCACTAGCACGGATAAATAGACTCTATTCTATATGGTTTATACTACATAAGCGTACAGGAATGTTTTCTTTAGAGTATTTACTTCTTTTTTTAAATTGGATATTTGAAAATGCACCCTTTATTGTCTGAATACACGGTCATTCCTGTACTGATTTGTAATTTCATTCCCGAAAAGGAGACTGTATTAATGCAAGTTTTTTCGGCCGTCATTAATCACCGCGTCTATTATTACAAGTGAAAGAGTAACAGGTTACGATCCTGATGATAGATGGGGGTCGAAAAAAGCACTGTCCAACAGGGTTTCACCTGTCAAGGGATGATTTAGCTACATCGATTTAGAAGCAAGATTAAAGTATGAAATATTTGAGAAAAAAAAGCAGTCAACTTAATTTGATTATTTTAAACAATTGGTAACTGACTTTCTAAAAACCGTGCGTTGTTACTGTTAAAAATTACAGTTCATAATGTACAGGGTGACTGGCGATATGTGTCGAAAATTTTCAGGAGGTGTTTCTGCTCACCTTATGCAACAAAAAAGTCCTACAAACCCATTTCTAAATCTGAACGGTAAAGAAGTAATTTCAGGTTATAGGTTTTTTATTTTTCGACTTAGGTCACCTAAATTGTTTATAAACTTCAGAATTACTGACTGTAGGAAAATGTGGTATGTGCCACGTGAAAGAAAATTAAATTTTCTAAAAGAAAGCTTATTTACATTGCAGAAATTGATGGAAACGTTCTGCACGAGAAATTCAGAAATTTTTTTTGAAGTTTGGAATTTTTTGAAAAAGTTTGATTGGTAACTGTTAATAACTACAAACTTCTGGAGCTTTGCAAATCCCCTCAAAAATTTCCCATTCCATTAGGTTATATACTATATATTCCATTAGGTTATATCCAGCAGTATACCCAACTTTTTGAATTGAGCTTCTGGAAGGCCCGAACATTTTGCATTTTGTTGAAAAAACTTGTGTCGATGAAGGGGGAGGCACGCTCAATTTTTTCAGGAAATCCGTCTGGCTCTTGAGTTTCGTGTCAGTACTTTATAGGTCGAGTCAATCAGTTTGGTTTATGTTATCATCTGGCTACATCCTCAGGTTAGTGATTTAAAATATGCCTTTGTTTCCTAATGAACATCTTGCTGATATGCATTTCATTTACGGTTACTGCAACGGTAATGCTACTGCAGCGAGAGGATACCAAGCTTGTTTATTAAGACAATCAGCGAAGTGATACAGATAAGGAAATTTTGCATTCTGTTAATCGTGATCGCGAAACCAGTAGAGTTGCATTATATATACACCTTGGTGTTTCACAATGGAGAATTTGCGGTACCCTCCGTCGGGAAGGATTGTACCTTATCATTTTACGAGGGTGCAAAGTTTGGAACGAAATAACCACCAGTAAGGAAGAGGAAAAAATCAATAAAATAAATATATATTTATATTAAACAACAANGGACCATGGACAATATGAACTTTTTTGTTCATTTTAGGGTGAAGAATCTACTGGAGAAGTTTGTAGCACGAGTAGCAATTCACCCTGTATATATTTACTACATTAACGGGACTGTATGATCCACGGGTGTGATTCTGGGTGAATACCAACTTTTATCATTTTTTATTAAGTATTCTTAATTACTTACATATACTCAATTAATTAAAATTAATTATACACAATTTTTACAAAATGAAAAATTTGTGTCACAGGCGGGAATCGAACCCACGATGTTCGGCTAAAGTCCCGCCAATTGTAGTAGAATCGTTAATAAAATGTGTTTCTATATGAAGTCGCGATTTTCTTACAACGGGAATAAAAGGGGAGTGAAATGAGAAGTTGGCATGGGCGATCGAAGTCACGGTAGCTCAAATGGTAAAGCAGGAGCGTATTTAGCCGATGGTCGTGGGTTCGAATCCCGCCTGTGACACAAATTTTTCATTTCGAAAAAATTGTGGATAATTAGTTGAATGTATGTAAAATGAAGAATAACTTGATAAAAAAAAAGTTGGTAAAATACATTATAATGAACTTTACTTTTTTTAACACAGGGCTTCCCACTAGAAGTCCAGGACAGGGTCGACCTAGGACTACAGGCCAAGATGATGGATTCATCGGTCATCAGGCTTTACGATACCTAACGATAAGTCAAGACCGAAATGTTTGTTTCTCAGGTCTGTAAGGAGAAGGCTCAACAAAATAACCTCAGGGCCCAGCACCCGGCTCGTGAACATCGACTTATCACAGCTCAAAAATAGCCAGGCTTCAATTCGTACGAGAACGTGTGAATTGGACATTGGAAGATTAATGATGAGTTCACATTGCGGATGAGGTAAAAGCTGGCCTCAAATCTTCAGATGGGCCTAATTTCATATGGGGACGCTCAGAAGAAAGGTACGTCGCATGATTCCACGGTGGGTCGTTGATGTTCTTGAGTGAATTTTCTTGGATGTCCGCACCGCATTATTTGTTGTGGGACGAAGATGTCTTAAATTCACAGAGATACTTTCAAGACATAATCGATGAACAAGTAGTGCTACTTGCTCCCCCCCCCCTACATCGGTAAGACATTTTTGTTACTGCAGGATAATGCCAGGCCCCTTAGAGCATGTATTGTGGGTGACTACCTGAATGAGATTGGATTTGATTGCTTGGTGTGGCCAGCTATAAGAGCAGATTTGAACCCAATCAAACCACATTTGTGATCAACTCAAGAGACGAGTACGACGGTGAAACGCAGGTCCTAACACCTTAGAAAAGTTGGAAACGGCCGTTCTTGATGCATGGGAAAGAATTTGACAGGATTTTATCACAAATATTTTCCAAGGAATACAAAGGCGTTAATGAACGTGATTTGATATTAAAGGGGATACAAATATTTCTAGACATTTTTATTTGTTTTTGAATTTATTTTGTTCTATTTTTTTTCTTTTTTAGAATTAAGTAGTAGACATTTTCTTTTTAAATGTCTTATTTTTACCAAACCTATAACCTACTTTTGATATGTGAAATATGAATAAATACATAAAAATTTAAGGGTGGGCGTTAACTTTGACAATCGGCAGTATATAGGACAAAGCGGCAAAGAAAATAAAACGAAAGTGAAAGAACACTCCCCTAATTCCAACAAAATTTCTGAATTTAAGGACCACAATTTTAATTGTTATTTATACACTACAGTGTTACACAGTTTTCCCAAAGGGAGGAAACTAGATTGGCTTGAGAAATTAAAAAAAAGTAAAATTAAACATGGAGATCAATGCTTAAATAATATAATAGATATTGATTTACCTCCAATGTTATATATGTTCCAAAAGAAAATTTTTACATACAAATTAATTAGTAATTTAAAATTACTTTCTTAAACTATTTGTTAGGATAATATTGAGTTGTGTTGTAATTCACGTTTTTCCAAAAGTTCAAAATTGGATGGCATTAAAACAAGCATCTCATCGCAATGTCGCGTTGGAGGAGTATTCAATTCATGTCGAGAGACGTGTTTGTAACTCTTTCAACTCATGATGAGCGGTTAAAGCCAGAAACACACTTACCCGATGCTACGCCATGCGACGCTACCCGATGCTACCCGACGCAAATCCAATCTCCGATTTTCCATAAGGTTGCATTACCCCCGTGCACATCTGCCCGATGCTATGCCACGCTAACCTACCCCTCGTTCTGCGATCCCCACTGTCCAGATTTTCGTCGGGTCGCATCGAGTACAGTCGAAGACAAAAGAACCGGACACTCATATTTTTATTCAAACTACATGTATTATTGTTGTTATATTAATTACAACATACTTATTTTAATATAAACCAAATTAACTGTGATTNCCTGAGGTTCAAATGAGAGGCTAGCATTTTAGGATATCGACGTGGTACACGGTTAAAGCAGAGAATCATAAACCAGATCAAGACGCTCAAATGGCTGCAGTTTAAAACAAAAAACGAAAGAAGAGAAAAAGTTGGAAAACACGCAGATGGCCGGCTATGACCTCAGTTGTTTGTCGGCCCATAAAGTTCCCACTTTATATATATACATACTCGCCCCACCTTCATCCTTTCTGATACGTTTATTTTTTATTGAATAAAACCTTCTTTATTATTTTTATCAATGCAACTTAATTTGTTTCCCTGAATTGCATCGTTCAATAGTAAATCAAATAATCTTGAATCAATAAAAGAGGTTTCAACACGACACGCAAGAATGGCACAATTACACAGAAGACAAACACTTTGAGCCCTGAAGATGATCTCAATAAAAGATCGAAACGTTGGCACGATAAAGAAAATGTTTTTCTGACACCTACATCACACCCGACCGCATCTCACGATATCTGAATAATTATTTGAAATATTAATTGGCAAATTAATCAATATTTTACAAGTTTACTTCCCACAGAATAGCTAGTCTTCTCTAGGGGAAGAAAAGTTAAAAACTTCGTTATAATCATACTTGATTGTTTATTTTTCATTTCCACCCTCTAATCTAGTGTAATGATGGCCGTTATAATGGAAGCTGGTGTTCTAGGACTCCCTCGGCATTGTGCTCAACCATAGATGACAACATCTTAAGTCAACACAACTCGAGAACATCTATGCAAATTTGCACAGCCATTTGCCTGCCATTCCGAACTCCTAATGTGGACAATATTAACCAAAACAATCCAGAGCAAACTGCAAAATATTCGCTCAACGTCTTGAAATACAAGATGATTAAATGAAATGCAAAATTATGTAAAGTTTTTACATTGAATTTTTACTACTATAGTCAACCTTAAAATCACTTTCTCAGCCGTGTCATTAAGAAAACCATTTTTAAATACCGAACACGAAATTATATAAGAAATGACGTCAAGCTTAAAAAAAAGAAATTAAATCGTACCAGTAAGAGTTCAAAGAGATAAAAGAAAGTTTGGAATTTTCTTTAAAGAACAAAAAGATCTTTGGCGAAAGAATAAATAACATAAGGAAAATATAGACCAATTTTATTTTAAGGATGATTATTTTTAATATAATACTTTTTTTGTCGTACTTGTCAATTTTATTCTGTAGAAGCACAATCCACCAACGTTACAAGTTTGATCCAAATCTAAACCATAACAGATACTTCCGAAAAAGAAATTTCAATCGAAATTAAAATCCGTCGAGTAAAAGTGTAGATAAAAAATAAAAAACCTATCTGTCCGAAAAACGGTTGCCACCTCCTTTAGTGTAAAAATACATATATTCGAAACTTCACTTTTCTACATTTTATAGTGTAATAATATCGAAGCATCCATATTTAGCATACGTGAAAACAAACACTAAAAAAAGGAGCTATTATTTATATTTTTTATACTTTTTTGTACAGGAGCTATTCGCTATATTTAAAAACCTTCATCTAGGGAGGACCGCGGTAGCCGAGTGGTTAGCATGAGAGATTCTCACGCCGCGGTCGTGGGTTCGATTCCCACCGTCGCCTCTGGCCCTTTTTTCCCGATAACCCCCAATTTGAACAACATATATAAGAATTCGTCATGGCTAATATGCAAAGATAATAAGGCAAAAAAAAAAACCTTCATCTAAGAATTGCTAGTTTACAAAAAAGAATAAAAAAAAGATTGGTTGTAATATGCTGAACAGACTGGAAAAATTACTATGAGAAATGGCAACTTTTTGGCCACTCTTCTTACAAATAAATGACCTTGAAAACTTTCTTAAATACGGTAAAATTATACATAATAATACTTAAACAGAAAAAACAGACTCACCTGAAAAAGAAATGCGTATAAAAAAAATCCATCAAGCATAAGTTTAGAGAAACAAATAAATTTAGAAAAACATAGATAGTTTCGTCCAACAAACGGTTTCTACCCCCTTAAGGCTTAAAATACTTTTCTCCTAAACGCTTCATCATATCAAAACGTTTATTTTTTTCATTTCGTAGAGCAAAAGTACCTAAAAGAACCATAATTAGTTATATTGATACACTCTCAGTAGAGGAGAAACAAAAAGTTTTGATGCTCTACCAGAAAGTACAGGATATATTAAAAGAGATATGCAGAAGATAAGAAAAAAATTGGGAAAAAAACATCTGTTCATCCGAAAAACGAACGCAACCCCCTTAAAAAAACTGGAATTTTTTGAACAACTCATGAACAAAGATGGATGGTTATGAGGTAAAAGAAGGCAAAAATTTCCCTAAAAAAGAAATACACACCAAAATAAATATCCATCGAGTAAAAGTGGAGTTAAACAAATTAAAGTAGAAAAAAAAACAATATACATATACTTATAAACATATACCTATTAAAGATTTTTTCATAAAAACAAATATAAGCTTTGTACATGACTTGATGTAATTTTGCGATGAGGTATGCCGAGCAACTTTCCCGGAACATGTGAACTCCGAGCACTTGGCAGGTATAATAAACCAGTGAATGACAAACAAGATGAACATTGAAATTTAGACGCAGAGGGAATCAAGTTTTGAACAATGAAATTATTATAAATCCAGTGCAGTCTAAGTTTTGCAAGTGTCACGTTTTGTTCAGAGCAGGGGAGATAAGGATAAGGGGAGTTCAACGTTTCGGCAAAATAAAAAATCTCCCTCGTTTAGATTTTTAATATCAATTTTTTTCTTTATATAAATCAGTTCATTTCAACTTTTCCACTGGGGTGGGATATTACGCAAGATATCCCTTATTATTTCGTGCTTTTTATTGATAACGTCATGCCTTCTTTCAACCAATTTCAATTAAGCTTTCCACCCCGAGGAATACGTTCTTGTTTGCGATCAAAAAATTGGTATAAATGATTTCGTTTTTTACTTTTATCTTTCATCTAAATAATATTTTATTTAAATATTTCAGCAATGTTATCAATAGGTGTCGACACTATCGTGAGTGAATAAAAACCAGTCATATATCTTTAGTATTCAGTGACCGTTAATTTATGATTTATTTGGAGATCGTGAGAGGTTAGAAAAAAAATTATTTATTGTGCCAACGTTTCGATCTTTATTTAGATAAAAATCGAAACGTTGGCGCAATAAAGAAAATGTTTTTCTTAACCTACATCACACAAGACCGTATCTCACGATCTACAAATACCCATCATGTTATTTAAACTAAAATATGTTATTGTATCATTTCGGTTTTTAAAATTTAAAATGAATTCCTTGACTGCAAATTATTTGGGCTGCCTTATAAGGCCGCTTTTCAACCAATTGAATTTTTATTTTAAGTTCTTAATTGGGATTCGGGTTGTGGTCTTCAAACATACAATGTTATAATATCAACGCCCAAGCTTTCAACAAGTTTTATTGCCTTCTTCAGGGGATCTACAGAGACATAGGGACATAATCATTTAGATAGTTATAAATTGTATAAATAGTTATAAAATATCAGTTCTTTGTTACTTACAGATACAAAGTCAAAACGTAAACACATTGCATATTACACGATATGTATACAAACAAATTATATACATATATAATAAATAAATAAAAACCTCTTCTTAACAGCCTCTTACATATATAGGCATTTTTTAAAACCAGTAACAAATACTTAACAATTAATATTCTTTTTGTACATAAATATCACAGGCGTTTGACTAGAAAATTGTGTTTATCACGTTATCAGGAGGGAGGTTCCCCACACTATCACCTAATGATAACAATCATTTACCACAATTTTTAAAAACAAGATCTTAATTTCTAATACATTGGTAATTCTATGTTGTCACAGCCTGTTATATTATATAAATAAATAAATAAATAGATAAATAAATAAATAAATATGTACGCAAGTATTGTTACGATCTTTTGAGAGAGACCTTATCTTTTTCTAGAATCCCACTGTACATCACACTTAAATTATTCAAATCTGTTTTTAAATTACAAGCCATGTTGTCCTGATGAATAGATGTCATTTCCCTCAAAAGTCTACGACCTGTATTTTGTTCAGAAGCCACAATTTTGACTCCATCGATGTTGATCGCACAACAAACATTAAATTCTTAAGTAAGGTTTGGCCACAAAATTCGGTCACAAGGGAAAGGTGCATTTGTGAGCTTGCCTATGGGCAAATAGTCAATTCCAGTACTAAGAAACTTTTTTGAAAGAAACAATTCGCATCCGTCAAACGCGAATTTTTATAGAAAAAATACGCATGTTTGTGCTCGATCAACCTGGGGCTTTTTTTAATTGTTATTATTATTTACATCTGCAACTTTAGTTACAATAAGTAAATTTGGTCGTTCATAGTATAACATAATGATTAAACATGATGGGAGAACAACCATCGTGACACACCCTCACACTGCACTGATGCCAATCTCTAGGCTATTCCCTCTTAAGCCGGCGTGCGGACTTTCAGTGGTGTTGTACAGAAAGGGTATTGTGCAATTTCTGATAACGTTCTAATAATGTGGTGAACAAATGGAATATGGAGTTAGTACGAATGGTTATTGTCATTCAGGATTTTTCTTCGGATTTTGGAATGGCGTTCCGTAGAGCTATATAGTAGGAAGAAAAGTTTAGTAAATGGTTTAGGTGAGATCGTTGGTTGAGTAGTCTTGGTAAGAGTTTGTAACGGCGGTTCGTGTCTTGTCGATCCAGGTGAATGTATGGATTCTACTTCAGTCTTTCATCAATATACAGTCCCAGGTATCTTACTATACCATCAGTCGATATCAGCATGTCCTTCAGGCTATTGAAGAAGAAAATGATTTTCTTGGTGCAAAAGGGAGAACATTTGCTTTCGTTCACTTTGAATCTCCATTTGCGGTACCAGTCTGCTAATAGAGTAAGGTGACTGCAAATAGGAGCTTACTTCATATAGGTTGGAGTCGGAAGAGAGGCTGTGTCGTCCGCAAATGTGGGGATGACTGTTTTTGTACAAATAGGAATGTTAGCAGTATACACTGTAGAGAAGATCGGGCCAATTATACTTCCTTGGGAACTCCAGATTTTACCCGAATATAAAAGGAAACGAGATGTTCTCTGAAAGGCACGGCAATCAGGTCTGCCAGGTAGGATCGGCGGATAAAGTAAAAGTTCTTGAAATAATCTTGAGTTTCCACAGCGAACCCGGGTGCCATACCCAGTCGAAAGCTACGACTAGGAAGACACTGGAGCAATACTGGTTTCGGTCAAGAGAAACCGCTTTTACTGTCTGCCACGACGACGGGTGGTACAATGTGGTTAAGGCTCGGGGTTAAGAAAGGTGTACCTCGTGTCCTCATCCACGTCCCTTTCTCACTCCAGGTTCCTTCATTGTTTCCTGTGACCCCTCCCAACACTTGGCTACAAGGGGAGTGTCCGGGCGCAAAATAATGGTGTAGCCCTGAGGGCTTGGCAACCTCTCTAAAGCACAAGCTGTACTCGTGTCGGCCTCGGGTCGGCATTGTGGCGGCGGGTGTCTTATCAGAGGCACAAGAGGGTTAGGAAACCAGATCCTGTCTGCAGAGACGGGGGAGGTTGGATAACCATCTGTACTACGGGGTAACAGAAATGTTCCAAGGTTCAGACCCTGTTACGATGGGAATGGACTTGTAGTTGGTCGTGGCGAGACCCCTGGCGGGTACTTAGAGAAGAGGCTATCTTCTATCTGTGACCTTCGCACGAAACTTGAGTATGACCATCGTTATACACCCGGCCTCACGGGATACGGCGGATCCGCTACTATTATGTTGAAAAGTCTCTCGAATGCCTGAGTAGTGGCGGATTGGAACGGGTAGTGAATCGGTTGCTCCTACTCGAGTATGCTTTGCACGAAGTACAGGTTGAGCTCGATTGGAGGCTTTTACTGTAGGCAGTCTCCTCCAGGGGGTGGTTAGCAATTCCACTTTAAACAAAACCGCGGCCGGAACGGATCCGGTAGTTTCTACGCTAGGGAAGCCCCACTACCATGGGAGGTAGAGTGGTCTTCTCTATCTAGGGAGTGCGCGGGAGACCAGGCTGATGTTTTTCGGCTTAGGTAGCCCTTTGCGCGCGGCATACGGTTCGATGCTTAATGCGGACCCGGCCATTCAGAATGGGCAAGCGGAGTCTTGGGCCCTCGGGGCTGAGCTGCCTCTGCACCAACTCAGCGGCAGTAACACTCTTCTGTCGTATGCGGAGGTGCGTGAGCTCTCATCTTGAGAATCAAAACGTCCGTTAAGGCCGAATAGGCTAGGTGCGGACGTGACAGAGGACGTGACAGATCCTCCTTGTCCAAGAGATTGTCCTTTCTAGGACGACCTAGTATACGAGAAGCAATGTCTGCCACGCGGTGCACATGTTGCATAGTGGAGGGCAATGAGCGGAACTCACTGGGACGGTAAGACTTGTGCATGTTGAAGAATAGAGATTAATCTTTTAAGAAATAGTTTTTCATGGATTTTCCCTAGAACGGAGAGGAGTCTGATTTGACGATAAGAACAAGGAAATTGAATCGGTTTGTTAGGTTTCGGGGTTATTCTTATTACAGCGTATTTCGACTAAATTGGGAAATAAGTTGTCCGAAAATCTGAGTTGTATATGTGTACCAAGTGCAGTAGCCCTTTTCTAGGTTAGTTTTTTTCCAATATTCTGATGTTTCACTTACGAATTCATTAGATATATAAAAATATATCGATCCTTAAAAAAACCAAAATGCGATCCCAGTAAAATAGGTAAAAAACTAATTTTAAAAAGCATAAAAATTCGGGTTCGCTCTAAATGCACCAAGTGATATTACAAAACGTGTGTTTTTTTGCTTATGCTGCGAATGTATTTCAATATTAATTTATAACAGTCAGTTAATTCTTTTGTTATTTTTTTCAGTTAAATTGATTTTTATCTAGGGTTAGAAAACAAATTACAAGAATTATTGATCGACTGTATACATGAAAAGTAAGAAAATCAAAAAGACTCTATTAGTAATGTAAAGTAAAAAAAAAAATTGAGAAAAAACTATTCGGATTCGTTCTAAGCACGCTTCGACGTTTGGATTATGAAGGGAGGATTTTTTTTTGTCAGGTGTTAAGAAATCAAAATTCCTTTGGAGTTTATGTTAGTTCAACATTAATATTCAACATAATCAGTAAAACGGTTAATTTATCTTCATTCAGCCTCAGTGCATTGACTGGTCACAAATCACGTCAATATGCACGATTGATTAGCTGTCAAATACAATCTTAAATGTAATCGAGGTCACGATAGCTCAAGTGGTAGAGCAGCGGCGTATCAAGCCGAAGATCGTGGGTTCGAATCCCGCTCGTGCCATTGACTTTTTTATCTCAACTGAAAACCTTAATTAATTGTAATATATTAATTGGTCAAGCGGACCACGAAACTAGTGAATTGAATAAGTTTTTGATTTACTTTAAATGAACCGTCTGTTGATTTCTTTCGCTTTTTAGATACCTAATCTTATTTAATACGATCCGGTATACTATTTTCTTATCCTACAAAAAACGAACGAATACAAGAATCGAATTAGATACAATAACCTTAAAATACGTGCAGAGCAAATGCAGAAAACCATATATATTTTTTTTAAATTAAATGATTTTTTTTCTAGGCGCCTAGGGCCCATTGGCAAAAATGTTCAGGAATCTACAAGTAACTAGTTTTAAGAATATCGATTTTAGGATAACCTAAACTGATGTTTGGCTGAAGGATCAATTTATTTTTTCTACGTTTTTAAAAAATCTAAATTCCATCCAACCTCGAATCCCCCCGCGTAAATTCCCCCAGGAGCCTGGGGCACCGCCAGACAGACTGAACTTATAGATTATTCAGAGCGTGTTCTCGGGCCTAGGTTAGCCTAATTAAATCTCATGAACAATTCTACAACGCTTAGAGTTTGTTCGAAGTCAAACAGGAAGACTGCTCGATTCCTTGACTTTTCAAAAAAATGAATCAATAAAGGTTTCACTCCAATGACAGAAGTAATTTATCACAGAACTCACCTGAAATATGATCTAATTGAAGAAATAAACCCTATTTCAATTGGTTATATCGATAAGGCGCTCCAATGATGAAACGAGGGCGTGGGATTTTCTTTTGAGATCAGGGATTTCTTTTATTCTAAGACGGATACCAAATAAATCTGTTAATGCGTACAGATTGGAAATTAAGCCCTTTTTAAAATATGCACTCATTTTAGAAGATTATATTTTAAGAATTTTGAATATGAAATTTCATAAATGTGTGTTAAATTGTTTGAACTAAAACTGCGTATTTTGGAAAAAATTAAGCCCTTTTTAAAAGCAAATATCTTTAAAATATTACTATATAGGTTTTTCCAAAATCCATCCCATCTTTCAATTTCATTAAATTATAAAAATAAGTAACAAGTGTGTGCAAAAAATCGCATGCTTAAAACAAGCAATATGCAATCCAACAAATTAAACACTAAAGTTATAAAGAAAACCTTCAAGTATTGGTTGAAAAAATCTTAAAATTCTAACCCAGACTAATTAGAAGAGGAAGTATAAGAAATTCACGCTGAATTTTATAGTCTCTAACTCTGCATCCTTCCTCGAAAAATAATTTTTTGGGGTGTGATTAGACGGATCTGTGAATAATACATTGAATGCTCGCCCGCATTCGCGGTTGCACCCATCGTCTAAGAGGTAACAGGAAAAGCTCTCATGAAGCCTTATTTATAAGTGCGTTGAAAAAGATATCGCAATTATTTAAACTTTGTAAACGAAAAACAATGAGGGATAGTAAAAAACAAATGAATGGTTTTTAAAGGCACACATAACGCATTCTATTGATGTTTTCAAAAAAATAATCAAACCAGTGAAAGTATTTTTTCACCTATTGAAATTTGCTTTCTAATAAGGAGTCAATGAATCATGGGGTTTGGACATTCTTTGGGCAAATTTTTTTTGGTTCGTTCTAAATATTTTTTCATTAGACTCTTTTGAATTTCTAAGTGTCATCAAAAATTGAACCAATTAATGTTTTTTAATATACATTCGTTATAATTTTCGATATTCAAAGTAAAACAACTTCCATTTTCAGCTTTTTCGTAAATATGGTCTGACTTTGTTTCGATTTTGAAGCTTGATTTTCGTGCTTCTCTGGCTAAGAATTTCTACCTTTTTCTATTCTTTCTAAAATCTCAGTTTTTCGCTTCTCCCCCCCCCACAAAAAAAACCCACGTTTCCATCATAAATTATCACTTTTCTCTAGACTTTATCAGCCAATTGTAATAATAATTGTTTCATAATCATTACATAGATGTGTTAGAAAAGTTAAGCCGGGAACACACTTACCCGATGCTACGCCATGCGACGCTACCCGATGCTACCCGACGCCTTGCCACGTTTTGGTGGGGTGTGCACATCTATCCGACGCAAGCACACGTCGCGTACAGTCCACAGCGTTTATCACAATAATCACTATTACAATCGCAACGCATCTTTTGTTCTTAATGCACTATTTTGAGTAAAACCTTGTAATAAATTGTTAGCTAAATTTTATGTGCACAACCATCTAATAAATTGTTTGTTAAACTTAATTGTTTTAAATAAAGTTACTCCTAACCATCATAATTAAACAATGTTTATAAAAACCTTTGCATTTTTGATCTCGTTTAATTTGGTTTACATTAAAATAACAAGTTGTAATTAATATAACGACAAAATTACATGTACTTAGTTTGAAATAAACTACCAGAAATATGAGTACTGTTCTGATGCTACCCAACGAAAACGGTGTAATTTAACGAGCAAAACTATGAAATAAATTGTTAATTAAATTTTATGAGCAAAACCGTGTAATAAATTGTTCCAATTTTAGTATTTGTACCGCTGAAGCGAGCACAATAAATTGTTACTTAAATTCATTATATCAAAACATCATATTCCGGTGTTTTGATTAATTTTCTACCAAACCATTAAAATTAATTTTTTAAATAAAAACTAATTAATTTTTAATCACAGTTAATTTGGTTTATATTAAAATAAGTATGTTGTCATTAATATAACAACAATAATACATGTAGTTTGAATAAAAATATGAGTGTCCGGTTCTTTTGTCTTCGACTGTACTCGATGCGACCCGACGAAAATCTGGACAGTTGGGATCGCAGAGCGTCTGGTAGGTTAACGTGGCATAGCATCGGGTAGATGTGCACGGGGGTAATGCAACCTTATGGAAAATCGGAGATTGGATTTGCGTCAGGTAGCATCGGGTAGCGTCGCATGGCGTAGCATCGGTTAAGTGTGTTCCCGGCTTTAAGAAACCAAAGGACAGCTCATGGGCCGAGAGTGAGATTCAAGGAAGAAGGCGCTTAGTGCAAAGGGTACGAGTGCACATAGTGTACGTAGTGCTCATGAGCTCTGATTTTATTGCTTAATAAAAAACTTGCGGAATTACGTTAAATATTTACAATTTTATATTTAAATCATTACCTAAAATATTCGTATTAAAATTAAATTCAATGGGGAATATAAGTAGAGAGAGAGAGAGAGAGAAAAAAAATAGGAAAAAGCGTATGTTTGATCGAAAAACTGGTGCCACCCATTAAAGTAAACATGCAAAACCCTTCATTATATTGAAACGTATCTTTTTCCGGTTTGTAGATATATAATAATAAACAACCGCAGTTGGAGATTTGTTTAAAAGCAAAAACAGTTAAACTTTGTCATAACTTTAGGTTGTTGCCAAAAATTAACGATTATTTATTATTGAAACCTCTGACAAAGAATTTTTAGTATACTAAAACTATAAAAAACCATATTTGTTTCGTGATCATAATTGAACATATTAATTATTCCAATTAATTTTTCTTTTTATCTAAGGGTTTTGGTTGAGAAGAAAAATTAGTGTCAGGAGCGGGTTTCGGCCCCACAGGATTCGTCACTTTTCCAAACGCACCTGTGGCAACACGGGTCTAAAGAAAAACAAACAACCCTCAATATTTAATACATATCAAATTTCTTGGTTTTCTTTTGTAATGTACGAAAAAATGGAAAACTTGTATTAAGAAATATTTATTTGGTAACCGATTAAAAGGCACGGAAGCAGTCTACCATAAATTAACGATTTGTCCTATATCATTCGTTCTTAACTGAATTATAAAAAAAACCATTTATGTTTAGTGGTATAATTGACCATATTAATTATTTCAATTAATTATTATTTTTATGTACGGTCTTGGTTAAGATGAAAAAGTTAGTGGCCCGAGCGGGATTCCAACCCTTTTTCAAAAAGTTTAAATTCAATTTCGTCCCAACCAAGAATAATAAAAAGAATAATTAATTCATTTGAAAAATGGCAAAAAAGAGGTAAATTGCGAAAAGTTGTAGGTTGGGATTCGAACCCAGGTTGAGATGGGGAGTTGGTGTCCGAGTAGATTGAAGTCAGGATAGCTCAAGTGGTTAAAGCAGCGGCGTATTGGGCCGAAGGTCATGGGTTCGAATCGCGCTCGTGACACTTTTTTTTCATTTCAACCAAAAACGTTATATAAAAAGAATAATTAATTTAAATAATAAAAAAAGATTGTTTGTAAGAGATTAAATAATTTTTTGATAAAATGGTTGAAAAATGGCTACTTTTTCGTCTGAACTAAATGATGTAAATTGCTGAAATACGGGAAAATGTCTACGTTTGATGTTTCAGACGAAAAATGTTACAGAAAAGACCATCTGAAACTGCTCGATGACAGGGATGAGCAGGGAGTAGCAGGACACTGCTCCTTCCCTTTTGGGAGATCTCTACTTGTTGGCTTGATGTGATAACCCTGAAATTTGGTACCCTTTCCTTTTTGGTTTTTCTCATTGTGCTTATTTCAAAGGCGAACGTTATTTGAGCTATCGATGTGGATATTAACGCTCACAATTTGAGAAGCTTGCGAAATTTCATTTGATATTTTCATAAAATTAAATTTAAACATTTTATTTATGAAAGTTTAGTATTTTTGCACGATCTTTCGTTTGCTCTTAAGCAATGAAATTTAATGAATCTTAACGGAGAGCGTTAAGAAATGATTTAAAGTATCCCGTCTTTTTTTCATATGAAATATCGAGTCTCCCATTTTCCTTTCTGTACTTTATAAGTACATTAGCTTCTTCTGCTAATGGCATTGGGAGGAAGTTCTCGTAACCGATTAGCCGAAATAGCTCTTGCTGCTCCTATTAAATATACCTGACGGAGTATAATAGCCAAATTAAATTATCCACTACAAAGTTGGCGCCTCATTATCTCCTAATCCCTTGCTAATTGTGAGTTATACGTCCCCATACCGGGAGATTAGCAATGTAAACAACGTTAATTTTCCAACGGTATTTCATCATTTACTCCTACTTAATACGAAAACTAGGCGACACTACGATATTCAGAGCAGAATTCAGATTCCATTCGTTTACACACGCTGAACAATTACAAATTGAAGTCTAGTGAAGATGTCAAAACTTCTTTCACTTCTACTCAATTAATTATTATTCTGAAAAATCTAGATGTTTCGTAAGAAATATGCCGTGACCTATATCAGTCCATTTACGACCTGATCTTCATTAAAACATAATTTAACAGCTAAAAGTATAAATATATCTTGTTATGCAGGTAAGAACCTTCTGCCGTTAAGAGCCGACCGAATAAATAAAAAAAACTAAAAAAAATATCAACTTTTGCGATATTTTTACGTGTAAGTTATCAAAATAAACTTTTTAATTTCAAATTACGCTTTAAATAAACTGTTTAATGCATTAAAAAAACATAAAATTCCTGCATATTTGTAATTTGTTTAAGATCATATAATTGGACTCTTAAAAGACCATATGAAAATTTATAACATTTAAAATTATAAGTGATATAAATTAAAAAAATATATTTTTTATTTAATTTGAGAATTTAAAAAAAAATAAAATGGCTTCTTACATCAAATACCACATGAAAAGTAATTACAATAAATATTAAAAGTTATATGTAATGAAATTTAAAAACAAATGATTCTTCTATTAATGATCTACAAAATTATTAATAAATACTTTGGAAAATCTGAAATTAATAGAAGAATGATTATTTTATGTTTTATATAAAATAACTACTATTTTAAGTTAATTTGTAGTGAAAACGTGTTAATTTGAAATTTAAAAAGGTTAATTTGAAGTTAAAAAGTTAATTTGAAATTATAAAGGTTATTTTAGAATGGTTACATCTAAGTTTTTAATTACTTAAATAAAATGTTAATTTGAAATGAAAAAAGTTAATTTGAAGAAAAAAGAGTGAATTTGATTTTGGAAAAAGGTTAATTTGAACATAACTGTTATTTTGACAGAAAAAATATTCAAACAAATTATGTTTTATGTACTGTTATTATAATGTTTACCGTCTCCTAAGTTTTTTATTTATTACACAAAAAAACGATTAATTTGATACGAAAAAAGTTTATTTCAAAGTTAAAAAAATTAATTTTAATTTAAAAAAGTTTCTTTGATGTTAAGATGAGTTAATTTGACGGAAAAAAAGCTATAAGAACAAATGATTTTATTTATAAGCGATTTTTTTAATAAAATAAATAAATTTCATACCATTTCCTTAGTTTTTAAATTATTTAATGAAAGAGTTAATCTGAAATGATAAAAGGCTAGTTTGAAGTTAAAGAACAGCCTAATTTTAAATAAAAAGAAGGTTAATATAAAGTTAAAAAATATTAATTGGTTATTAAAAAAAGTTTATTTGAAGATAAAAAGGGTTAATTTGACAGACAAAAGCTATATATTGCAATCTCTTCAAGCCTCAATCGAAAGAGGCGTATGGTTAAATTTCGTGTTAAATAATTTAAATAACTCATTTCAATTAATTAATCTTTTTGTGTAACGTCTTGGTTGAGATAAAAAAGTAAGTGTCACGAGTAGGATTCGAACCCCGATTTCGGCCTTGATTTTTTTTCTGGCCAACAGGTCTATGCAACATTTTCCCTCTCGCCATTTTTAATATTTCTGCCTGTTCCTCTTGTTTATTTTCCGCCTCACATTCGTCTATGTTCGTCTATAAAAAGAATAATTAATTGAAATAAGTAATGTATAGTGTGGCGTAGGTTTAGATTGTTTACATGTATTTGTATAGTGTAAACAATGTTTATAAATACCAGGCCGTGAAGATGATCTTAATAAAGATCGAAACGTTGGCACGATAAAGAAAATGTTTTTCTAAACCTACCGCATCTCACTATCTCCAAATAATCACGAAATAAGTAATTTGGTCAATCAGACCACTAAACATAAATGAATTAAAATTAAAATAACTTTAAATATCAACATCTACAAGTTTAATTGATCCGGTTGAATTCGTTATATAAACCTTACTCAACCTTGTACCACTATCTTTGCCCTAGGGATGTTTGTACGTTAAACTAGCCCCAGCGAAGTTACTGACCTTCAGTCCGCCCAAAGCCGGTCGATATCCAGAAGGTGTTGATAGACATTGTTATTAATAATCATATTTACTGCCTAAATTGATTGAAAATTGATTTATTTGAATGTCCATTTATTAAATTAAAATTTCTCGGCTGGTTCTCGTTTTTTTAGAAGTAGAATTTTTAAAATAGAAATAAAAATAATTCAGTTGTTTTCAGCAAAAATGGTCTGTAAGCCAATAATTTATGCAATAGTGCACGAATTCTTTATGAGTTCATTGTAAAAAATAGATCTAAGATAGAATCAAAATTTAGAAAACTGTTAACTACTAGAAAAAAAAGAGGGGAAAGGGAAAGAAATGGCCGGAAATTGAACACGTGGGATATGAATAAAGGCTAAACTATTTCAAATGGCAAAATATTGATAATCAAAATTATGTAAAAGGTTTTTTGACGTCGAAAACAACGGCTTTTAATTTCAAGCAGCCGTTCTCAAGTTATTCGCAAAACATTATTTAAAAACATTGTTTTTCGGAAAAAAAGATGTCTTTTTGGAAGAAAAAAAATAATACTTCCAACCGGTGGCAGGTGAAGAAAGACGTCGATCCCTGGTCCATACAAGAATAACTCAAGGGTAGCTCCGGCCAAAAAGACTATTCCTAGGTACCCATTATGAAAGAATAGATTAACGGTCGAGGTCGAGCACTTTTTCAATTGTAGAGGCCTTGACATTTGTGGCAATATTTTGATATGTCATCGGACCTGTGCGTAGTCTTGTGGTACGGCGGCGGATGCAGATCCTCTGTTCCGGTACGTCAGGGCAAAAGGGATTTTTAAATGTATATAGTGTTTCTGTAGTCTCTGTGTTGTGTTTATGTTAATTATTCTATCAGAATGAATGTAATTTATTAACGTAAAAGGAGGGGTTGATCAACCCCGCCTCGAGGAATATCGAGTACTCTGGGGTGAGTGGGTGATGTCTGGAGAACAAAAGTAGTTATTAGCGAAAATGGGTCTAACGTCTGGAGAATAAAAGTAATTTATTAGCAAGTATGGAATCGCTTCAGTGTACTGTGAATATGAGGAATGTGATCAGATTTCTATGTTTATATCTCGTGGTGTTGTATATATAATTATATTTGTACGTTTCTATCATCAGCATATCTAATCTGTTGTTTAAAAACTGAGATACAAATGAGACGATAGCTTTCCAATCAAAAGTCCTCAGACGAATTCCCCAAACTCCTTACTATGTCTCCAAACTCACTATCCACAATGACCTTAACTTCGTCAGAGAAATTTTTAACATTCATATAAAAGCAAAAATTCGTATTTTAATATTTAATTTTATATAATTTTTTTATAATTATTTTCATAAGGTTGTTTAATACAAGAGCGCAATATTTATATTTTGTGTGTACAGATTAGTGACCGTTATTCGATAGTTATTTAGATATCGTGAGATGCGGTCGGGTGTGATGTAGGTTTCAGAAAAACATTTTCTTTATCGCCAATGTTTCGATCTTTTATTGAGATCATCTTCAGGGCTCAAAGTGTTTGTCTTCTGTGTAATTGTGCCATTCTTGCGTGTCGTGTTGAGAGTGCCCCCCCCCCAAAGATGATCTCAATAAAGATCGAAACGTTGGCACGATAAAGAAAATGTTTTTCTGAAACCTACATCACACCCGACCGCATCTCACGATATCTGAATAACTATCNGAGAGAGAGAGAGAGAGAGAGAGAGAGAGAGAGAGAGAGAGAGAGAGAGAGGGAGAGAGAGAGAGAGAGAGAGAGAGAGAGAGAGAGAGAGAGAGAGAGTGAGAGAGAGAGAGTGGGAAAGAGAGAGAGAGAAAGAGAGAATGTGAGAGAGAGAGCATACTAGCTTTTACCCGCGACTTCGGGCAAGCGGGGCACTGTTTTAATGTACCTTTCTAATGCGATGGAGCGTTCTAGTATGGCTTCCAAATATAACGTCCCGTTTTTCAAATTCTTCTCTTCTTCAGTTCACTTCAGCGTATAACACATGGTAAAAGATTGCCCATATCCAGTTAGGGATGGAATTTCAAAAAATCTTTTCTTAACGGCTATCCTTGTTTGGTATGTGCGTTGTCTGTCAGTCCGTCACGGAAATGCTTTGTGTATATAAAGGGTTCCTTTCAGTAAAAGAGACATAAAATAAGCTCTAGAATCGAATTATACAATGAAAATATGGGATTCTCATTAAAATAACTAAGTTAGTATCATTTGCCAGCTAGATAATAAATGTATGTTAAATCTCGTATCACCTTACCATTCCTAGCCAACATTAACTTGGGGTTAATACAAAAGACTTTGGCAGAGGTTTATCGTTTCCGAATTAAATGGGTGGACTATAGAAGTTGATACACCCTGTATAGAGTTTTGGAATATATTCAATAACAATAGAAATCATATGGAATATCAAATCATATGGAATTGTTTCATTCCTATAAAGACGTCAAGTACTGTGATTGCGTTCAGAATGGAAGAAAAAATAAATAAATATTCCCGATCTCACCCTAATTCCAAGTAGGCGAGTAGTAGAGTAAACATTTTCAAAGATAACGAATATTAAATAATGAAAGCTCTTCAATAACAGGCATATTTATAATTTATAAATGTGCCCTTTAACTGTTGAATTTATTATTTCAATTATAAATGATTTCGTTAATTTTTCCATATTTATTTCTCTGTTTTGTTGATATTTTTCAAAGTTTTTTTGTTTTTAAAAACATAGATGTGGTTAACAGCATGCTGGAATTTAGTCATCTAGTTAAGTACTGAGAGAGTACGAACAATAAGTTGATCACCGGAAACCGATTCATATATCCAGGACCGGTACAAAACTAGAACCCTTTCTTGGACTGAAAATAACCGGCAAAGAAAAATATGCAATAAATAATACAGAGTCATGGGTGGGGGGCTTAAATAATACAAGAAAATAAATTTTCCTTCTCGCAATGAATCTTAACGCTCACCTCTTAAAAACGTAGTCAAACGGGCCAAATAATTTATAGTTTATAAACGCCGGTAGGAAGACATCGCGAGGAAAATATTTAACCGGACGGACCACCTAGAATTTCTCCTTCCTTCTCTTTCTCGGTAAAAATCCGTTTCTTTTGTTAGTTGGGCAAAGGATATAAATAACTTTTATAAAAAAAAAATCTCCCGTTGATAAAACAGCTTGTCCTCCTGCAACTAAGGACGATGAGTCAACCCAAAAAATTGAATTTCAATCATTCACTGACATCTGAAAAACTCTATCCACTAGACCTTAATACAAACAATTCAAGAAATCATAAATATTGTATAATTGTAATTACCTTTGATTGTTATAACTTTATTGGAAAAAATAGGGGAGAATGTTAAACATGCCAGCTTACTCAACTAGACATGGGGAAAATTGCTCGTTTTAAGGATCGGATCAAAATCGTCCACTCACTGAAATAAATCAGCTCTTTTTCATGGCTCACCGCTCGCGTTTACCAAATTTATCTTACCAATAATTCCATGCCTAAACAATGGCTGGTTTTTCGAATTTCTGTGTGCCAGCGAGAGGGCCATTCGTAAAGGTTGATTGTCCGAATTTCAGGTAATATAAAAGAAATAACGAATTGTTCAAACTTTTTCTCTCTTTTTCAATAATAAATTTAAACAAAAAATCTTCCACGGTTCTCATTTCGTTCTTATAACAATTAACAACTTTGTAATTTTATTATCTTTTTCTTGTAGACGAGTGAATAAAACATAAATCACAATATATAAACAAATAAAAGTGCAGATATAATGTAAATAAATACTTTTATTAAACATAAAATAAAAAGGGTTAACGCATACATTTTTAAATTAGCAGAAAAACCAGCATCGACCCCTAGGAATACGGTTCGGCGAAGACTTAGGGAGGGCAGGGATGACACTAGGAACCCTACTTAAGCTGACCAGAGTTGGAAAATCAGTACTTACAAGTACAAAGTACGCGTACAGTACTTGAAAAATAGTTGCAAGTACAATTACAAATACTGTACTTGGAATTGAAATCGAGTGAATAAGTTCAAGTACAAGTACATATAATTGAAATTACAAGTACAAGTTTAAGTACTTGTACTTGTTTGCTCAGGATGCAATTACATGCACTTCAGGACTTGTACTTGTTAAGGTCAATTACTCAAATACTTGTACTTGTGGTCAGTAATTGTACTTTAAGTACAACGAGTACTTTCTTTTTTTGGAACTTTACCAGTGTAATGGATTTGTAGATACTGCGCAAAAACTGTTTGTACGGGGTTTTTGCCTATATTAGTCATATTTTGTTTGGATTATTTTGAAAGACATAAACTGCCCGCTGTTAAACCCGTACTTAGCAATCTGTGAATTTAATAGCTTTAATTTGAATTCGCATTCACATTTTGAACCGACCGTGTGGAAATACAGTAGCAATAAAGACATATTATATTGAGATGATTCTATATAATTACAACATTATAGAAACACAATACCATAAAACCATATCAACTCCACTTGGTCTTAATATTTATAAAAATATAAAAAAACCGTAAGAAAGGAAATATTGGAGACGAGGGAATCGTCTGAAATTTTTATCTTTGAATATTTTACTAATGATATTTGTGTGTGTGTATTTGTTTATGTATACGAATATCTTAACGTAAGAGTTCGAGTTTTATTTTTTTTTTGTCTAATTTAATATATAGGATTTGATTATTTATTACTAGTGTATTTAAAGAATGTTTAAACTTATGATGTTTTTAATCTATAATATAATTTTAGTTCTAAACTAGAAAACCATCTCAATGAGATTTCTTAAGACTTTAAATGTATAAGACTCATACATTGATCTTTTATATTTGTTAAGGGAATTGTAAAAGGTAGTAAGGTAGTAATTGTAAAAATTTATACAATGTCTGTATAAATATTTGGTATGAGATTACTTAATTATAGCGACATCGGTAAAGGCGATTTGAATAGGAAAGGATTGATTGTGAGTGAGAATAGAATAAAATTGAATGAAAGCTATACGGTAAAATTGTTTAAAAACATTGGTTGGGAAAAATTATTATAAGTGTAATTCAAATTGTGGTAATAATAGTGCGATATTAATAATTAACAATGACAACAGTTTCAACTACATCTACTTGCAAACGGAAGTACAAGTACAAGTTTAAGTAAAAGTAATTGTACTCAGGAACTCGCAAGTACAGGTACAAGTACTTGTAATTGTATTCAGTTCACAAGTACAAACACAAGTTCTTGTACTTGTACTACCAGTGTCAAGTACTTTTACTTGTACTTGTTGTCGCTGGAAGTCAAATTGCAAGTAAGGGTAAAAGTACTTGTACTTGCAATTACTTTTGAAGTACTTGAGACTTTTAAATAAATGCGTTGTCCCGCCCTTTCTTTCACTGATGTTCCTGAAATAAAACATTCACACATTTACTCAAATACTTGAAGGAAGTACTTAAGTACAATTGTACTTAGGTTCTCACAACTCTGAAGCTGACCTCGCCTTGTTACTCCTCCCTAACTTACCGAGCTAAGTTCTTAGATCTGAAATCGAGGTTTGCTGGTTTTCGGTTCATCTTCGCAGAAGGGTGTAAGACCGGCAAAGGTGTGACGTGTACCGTGTGGGTTCACCCGCCGCACTGTAGCGTTTACACGGCAGAATTGTACGCGATTTGGCGCGCTCTTGGGGTGATACGAGATGATGGTGGCTCTGTCTACCTAGTCTGTACCGACTCCGGCAGCCCGGTTACTGCTGTACGTTATAGTTTCCCGACGACCTTCTCGTAGTGATTTTGTTGGAGAGATATCACGAACTGGAGCGTCCCGGCAAACGGTTGTTGTCTGGGTACCTGGACACATAGGTCTCGAGGGTAATGAAAAGGCGGATGAGGGGGCTAAGTATAATCCCAAACGTCGTACTTATCCACCGCGATCCGGCTCTCTGGTCAATACCACAAGTAATACAACAATAAACGCTACCTCAAAAATAGGAATTAATTGGACACTTGAACGATAGAAAGAACGTACAAGCCAATCTATTTAACAATTTAGGCGTTAAAACTACACTAGGGACAACAAAATTAAAAAATACTTGTAAAAACAGACAAAAATTTGTCAGACAGTCAGGGCCTAAAATAAAAGACGTATAGAAAATACATATAAAATCAAGTAGAGAGTATAACAGAAAACAAACTAAGCGACTAATCTCATACAATTTCACTACTAACTCTCAGCGATACAGGCAGGCATGTAATTATATTATGGCGTACAAAATAACGAAAAAAGAAAACATTTAAAAAACGTAAAAATACAAATATTCAAATTCTAACTTTTCCGTATACCAGTAAAGAAATACTCAGCAAAGACTGTATTTCCTGTTACAGTGGGAATTTTCCAAATGTCAACTGTTGTCTTCCTTGTTACTTTTTTAACTATTTCTTAAATCTATTTCTAAATAGAACATTTCATAACACGTCTATTTGTCGACACAATCAACTCTTTTTCACAATGATGGAATGATTTTTTTACGTCTCGGATTGACCGGTAAATGAACCGTTTCATCGGCCAAGTTCAATGTGCTACAAGTGTTGATGATTTGGATAGTTAATTTTTCTCTATCGTTGGATTGTTTATTTTTCGCCACACTTCTCCTGACTAATTTCCTCATGCAAATCTTTCTTTGCTTCTATAAATAGTATTCACAATTTCCCAACACTTCTTAAAATAAAAATAAAATAATAGGTTTATCACACAATCGTGTGAACAAGCTGACGTGCAGGCTCACGGCGGGAAAAGTAATATCCCCCCCCCAAAAAAAAAACTTATTTGTAAAAAGAGTCTCGCCGTGTAATCGCCATAGTAAACAGCCACACGACAGAAAGTAATGTAATAGTGATATTATTAGGCCCTCAGGTCAAACATTTTTACTTTCTTACTTCGATTTTTTAATTTTAAAGATCGAAATTTAACAAAACAACCTTTGGGCTTATTAAACCCTTTATTTTTATATTCTTCTCTCCCTCTATCGTTTCTTTACAAATTATCTGTATTTCGCAGTATTTATTTACCTAATTTTCTTTGAAGGCTAGTGAGGTTTTCTCATTACTTTCTTTCACTCCAACCTACTCGATGGATTTTTATTTAGATAAGCATTTCTTTTACTGTTTATGTCTCAAACCCTTATATTTTACAGTATACGAGCTATTTTCGATTTAATTTAGTTTTACAAAGAGAGGCCTAAAATTTTTTATCTTACTATCGTTTTGTCAAAATGATGACCCCTCGGGGCATCGGTATTTTTGAAAAAAAAGCCCATTTATAAGTATGTCGTGTTTGAATGTAGGTCCGCTGGATTCGAACGCTGGACTTTACCTAACGTACCATTTACCGTTGCGGCCACCGACGCTCGAATCGTTATGTTAAACCTGCACGACAGATCCGTTGTGAAGTGTTTGAATCTATTCAAGCGCCTTGTTAAGAATAAATTTGAACTTTGGCCTTTTCTTCATTCGAGGAGAGCAAAACCATGCTCGTGATTCGCACTCAACTTCATTGAAAAAAATTAACTCTAAATTGTTAAAAGTAACAGACAAGGCCATATAATGATAGTGTAAACGATTTTTTCGAATTCAAATTTAAATAATTAAACTCAGTAGGCATGCCCACTAACAAACTAACTACGCGCGCACGGTTACTTTCCTCCCACTGTCTCTGGCCGCATGCGTACTCTTTGTTAACGCTTTTATTTTTGACCACGAAAAATGCTGAAGAGTTTTTTTCTGAATCTTACATATCTAGGTAATAAACTACAAGCAACATTACACGTGATCTCGCGATACCACGGACTCTTAGTAACACGGGCAGAATTGTGATCACTGCGTGATGTACGGAGTAAGGAAGAAGAAAACCTAATTGAAAATCTAAAAATACAGACATAACCAAATTATAAATATTTCCGCCTCCCAGTAATGAAATAAACAGGTCATGATCTCATCAGTGCCAAAATTTCAAAAACATGCATAAAAAGCAATATTGTACATCCCAGTTATTTACAATGCATTGGTACAACTATTTATACCTCTCAACAACCCTCCTACGACCAATCAACATATATATGTCTTCTTCTAGCTCTAGGCAAAATTGTTGACTCCCCTCCTTGCAAAAGACAATGACCAAAAACAAGCATGACTTCAGTTGTTTTGGATGTCACGGAAAAATTTGATGGTCGGGCACCCTCACCAAATCATAAAGTACTCATCTTCTACCTCATCCTGAAATCCTCTCAGATCATTTTCAAGTAAATATAGAAACAGAGTTTTCGAATAACAAGGCCTTTAAAGACGTAGCTCTCCGGAGTGTCCTAGGGCCAATCTTATTTAAAGTATTAGATGTCGACCACATTTTTCACATTATAGATCTCGGTATGGTCTAGAAGAAAAAACAAATTCAACGGTCGATCTATTTTAAGATCATCATCACAGCCAAGGAATCTTAAAGATGACAACAAACTGACATAGTTTTTAATAAATGGTTTCAAATTTCTTTGATGATAGACTCAGTCCCAACATTGCCAAGGACTGTAACACTATTGAAGAGTCAAGAACTTAGGATCTAAAGCGCAGACGAAGAAGGAATCCCTCACACAAATGTAAAAATAAATAATTATTCTACTGAACAGGAAACATGTAACACTTGCACATGTTGTCAAAGTCTGTGTCAGTTTTAAACGGTGTGTAATGCTGTTATGTCCCAGGAGGCATTAAGATAAAGCCTAATACGATACAAAAAACGGAGTCTTTTAAGAGATTAACTTCTTATCCCGCAGAGAAAATCTCCAAACTGTCAGACATCCCCCCTCTCTCTGTTTTTTAACACAACCAATACATCGAATAACTAAATTTCTTATAATAGATAGCGTTGCTAATTTCTCGTGGATCCTTCAACGCAGAATATAAAATACTGAAAAATACTGAATGAAAAAATTTTAAAAAAGTAATCAAAACAATAGTAACTGCGTTTGGAAAAAACCAACACTTTATCGAAAATAGAAAATAACATTAAATCCTTTGCCAATAATATGAAATTGGAAAAACGTCACTAACATAACTATGACCTTTTGAAAAATGAGATGGAGCAAGACTCCAGTGTCAATTCTAATTTAGCAATAAAAAAATAATAAAATACTTTGACTTAAGTCAAATATATAAACGTATAAACAAACAGCAAAAAAAACTTTTTTGGAGAGGGAAATATTGATGGCTCTTCTTATTTTTCGTGTTGGCTCTTCCTACTCTTCTTTTTTCTTTTTTTAAATTTTCGGCTTGCGACCAAAATTGTCTCTTTTGAAAGTAAGATACAACAATCTGGCTCCCTTTTTTTCTTCACCCTTACATCCTTTTATTACTCCTCGTATCGGCTGGCGGGTATTTTCAATATTATTGTCATAAATCTCAAATTATAAAAATTAAGATTAAAGCACCTTCATTGTTAAGTTCCCACGTAACACATGTGGCTCCAGTGGATTCAAATTCTTTATTATAATACAGATATTTTCAAATAAATAGAACGATGAAATGTTTGGTCCTTTATGAAATATTAAAAGACAATTGCCGTTTGTTTTATACAGCATTCAAAAGCGAATCTCATATTCCGCAAAGTTTTACATGGAACAACATTTCGTTTGAATTGTCGATATATGGTTGCCATGCCTGGTATGATGTAATTATTAACAAGGGAACGACTGGTCGAAGTTGAACCCCTTTCAGTTAGTTATTATTATTTAAATAACAAACTCAAACACAGAATAGAAGCAGGAAAATATTCAGGCTCGTTGAATTCTTACCGTCCTTAAGGCGGTTTAGGAAAAAAGACTCCAGACGTCCAGATACGTTTTTATCTTTTTACCTGTTTAGACCTGCTTAGTTAATTGCCATTTGGGCTGTACTTTTTTTTGCGAACGATGCAGGTTTTGATGGTTTTAATAACTTTGGGGAGAAAAGGCTAAATTTTCAGAAAACCCTTGTTTATATTTTCGACGTCCATTAAGGATATTAATTCTGTTGTAAAACTCAGCTTGCGTGACATTTCATCTTTTAATTCTTGGGGTAAAGAGATGTACTTATTTAACAAATCCTCTCTCGTATATTTTTTTATTTCTTTTAAGTGATTCATAATTATTAAAATTCCATTTTTTCTAAAATATAATGAAAAATAATGCGTCATTTCGTTAATTTGGCGAAACACGTTGGAAATTAAAATTAATATGACTTCATTTAATCCGGGTGTAACAGTGTTAATTCTTAAAATGTCATCCGTTTCCTGATTAAACGGTTGTTTACTGTATTTTGACTTGATGGAGAAAAAATAATTTTAGAAGGTATATTGTGAACCTTGACCAATTGGAGTAATCGCAAAAACGGCGAATCGCTATTTTTAACCTGCACAACATATCCGTTATGTGGGGTTTTAATCTATTCATGCACATAGTTAATAATAAATTAGTACTTCGGGATTTTCTGCCTTCGAGGAGAGCCGAACCATGCTTGCGATTCGCACTCGCTTATTATCTCAACTTCATGGAAAAACAATATGGATATGTTTTTACATTCTGAATTCTCGAAAGAAACAGAAATGTCCATATAACGAGAGTTTAGGTTAATTAGATATAACAATTTTTTTTCGAATTCGAGTTTTATGTTAATAAGTTTGAATTGAAAAAATCAAACTTTAGACGCATGAGCACTTCTGAACTAGCTCAGAGCATATTCCCAGTCCCCTCACTATCTGCGCAAGTGCACTGCCCGGTTTGTTTTCTTGTCAACTAAAAATTATGATGCAAATGTTGTAACATGGAACATGTTTTAGCCATCATCCCCGGTACCCAAGTATTGCATCAGCCCTGACACACGTGGCGTTTATTTGAGCTGTTCGTACCCCACTTTCTTGAAGGGTTGTTTGTTTGTCAGTCTTCTAATTTTTCTTTTAAGATGCAAAAAATAGACGTGGAGAAAAAAATTTGTAATGCGGCATTTTATTTTACTATGTAACTCGTCAAAACTGCCCATTTACATCTTGGTAAAGTTAAAACATACTTCAGGGTGTTTCCTCATCTCTGAAAACAAATTCTTAAAATGCCCTCTTTCGCTTCTCTTCTCGACAATTGGATGAACCCACATTCTCCTGTGTTTTTTCTCCATTCTCTTCTTCCAACGATAGTACAACAGACACCAGAAGTATCTCTTCATCCATGGGAACTCCATGGGGAATGGGCCAATGCCAGTTCAATAAGATTAATAAATAATAGAATTTTAGCTAATTCTCAACTTCCTGACGCCTAAGCTTTACATATTGATACTTAACCACCACTAAAAATGGGGGGGAAAATCTAAGTATTTACAGATTGTACGGTGCTGTACAGTAACACAACCGTTTTTAAAACGAACTCACCTTCCTCCAGGGCCTCTTTTAACTTTACAACTACTTGAAAGTACATCACCTTATAATTAAATGATTTCTACAGCTTTACGGGTACAAAGTATGCGTATGACTGTCGGTGATACATGGTAGTAACTAGTTTAATAAAGATTTTGTTTTGAATATTATCTGGAGGAGGAAGGGGACCTCGTTCAAATCCCAGCTCTGTGCCTTTTAAATTATAGTATGAAAAATGAAAAGTAGTTTAAACCTTCCTTGACTCTGAACAGGAATTACTTTACTTTTATTGATCAGAGAGGATTGATTTTTTTTGTTGGGGGGGAGCGAAACGGGAATCGAACCTACAACTGCAGGATCTGAGCTGAGAGTCTGACACGCTTATTCGGTTACCCGAGATTATAATATAAATCAACTTAAATATTTATTTTTAAAGACTATTTTTCAAAACTTCATAGAGAAAAGAAAACCGAACGAGACGTAGAGTGTAGATACTGTGAGATTTCACTTTGTAGCCAGTTCCATGGAATGTTCATGAAAGAAAAAAAAAGTACTGCATGGGGGGAATGGTCTGTAAGGCTGTAACTAATACACGAAGTTACATACAGTTACAGAACAATATATTTATTAATCAGGACTTGTTATACAAACTGCAAAATAACACCTTGCGACGTTCAATGCTTATATGCACTGCTGTAGGATACATTTAATAACTGAGAGAAAACAAAACCGCTTCGGCCAAAACGCACATCATACCGCTGCATGTGTCACAGCCTAGCAAAACCGAAGCGTTTACCGCACCGTGTGTCAGCGCCCTTACTCTAAACGTCCAGAGTTTGATGGCGCACAAAGAAGATTTAATCACCGATTTTATATTGCCAGAAAGTAAGATTTTGGCGTTAACCGAGACCTGGCTGAATAATGATGATGAGGTTGCGCTGAGAGGCTATCGATGTGTTATTCAGTTCAAACGTGAAGAAGTTCGTGTTGGAGGAGTTGCAATGTACGAAAAAAAGGATTGCATGTTATTTTCAACCCCGCACATTCTGATGAAATTTGACAAAAACCGGTTACAACTCAACAGAAGTATGGCAGTAAGTGAAGAATGTGGGGATATTTGCGCTGTTTAAATTACGATAAACGGACAACGAACATTGATTGTCACATTCTACGTTTCACCCAACAGCAACGTAAAAGACATTGAATTTTTCTTCTTAGCTAACTTATTAGTGTACGCACCAAAAGCATCAGAAATGATTGAACTTATTGAAGAAAGAGGCTACGGAGAAATCCCAATTATTCTAGCTGGTGATATCAACTTAGATATGAAGAAGAAAAGAAACCAACATTTAATCAGTTTCATGGAAAAGACATTCGGACTGCATCTCATAACGAATCCAGCATTATCAACTACCCGTGGTGGATCGTGCATCGATTTAGTCTTCGCTCGCGACATAGATAAAATTGATTCTAAAAATTATATAAGCTATTTCAGTTATCTTAAACCCATATTGTCCATTCTTCTAATTTAACTTCTTCTAACGATTGTGTTGAACAAGAATAATAAAATAAATTTCATCTGTTTTACGTTTTACAATTGTTTCTTTCTTTATTCACAATTACCTACATTAATTCTGCGCGGCTAAAACATGTTCCATGTTTTCTGAAGTTTAGCCGTCGGCTCAAAACAAAATCATCCGGGGGTCCCGAAGGGCCGAGTTTTTTATATCCATCCCTAAAACATACCCCTGTAAAAAGACACTAACGTGTGGTGATTAGTGACCGTTAGTCGATGATTATTCAGAAATCGTGAGATGCGGTCTGGTGTGACGTAGGTTTCAGAAAAACATTTTCTTTATCGTGCCAATGTTTCGATCTTTATTGAGATCATATTCAGGGCTCAATGTGTTTGTGGCACTCTCAACAGGACACACAAGAATGGCACAATTACGCAGAAAACAAACACTTTTTACACGTCATAGCGTGTAGACCCTGCTAGAAATGTCACCACTGGGTTCACACCACTCAGTTCCAGATTTTGATTTAGTTTTCTCAATGAAGCGATGTAAATTGTAAACAGTAACATTCAACTAGAAAAAATGCTGGACAATTGCATTAGTACAGAAACAAAAGGAGGGTAAAATCGAAATTTTCTATTCGCCTACAAGGAATATTAGTCATTTTATCAACTTATCCCGTTTAATATTTTCCTTAATTGATATTTCAATCAACAACTAGCAAGCTAAGATTTTCATCTTGATAAACATGATCTTTTTGGTAGCTTGTTTTTGAAATTAGTTATTATCTATTGTTAGTTATAATTACAGCAAACTATATTAGTTTAGCTAGATAAATTATATTAGTTATAATTTTATTTGTTGTAAATAGTGAACAAGAAGAAGAAAAGGAAAAGAAAACATGAGACAGAGTGTGAGGAAGAGAATGCTAAAACACACANGTAGAGGAAGTTAGATATGAAAAAGGAGAAAGGGAAGTTAAGAAATACTGAAAAAAAATAACTAGAAGAGGAAAACTTGCTCGTGAATTTATTTATAATGAATTGACCAGATGAAACATTACTCTCACTGAAGGGCGGCTACAATTAAAACAGTGTCAGAGATAAGTACCAATTTTAGGGATGTGATTCATATTTAGTAAATCCGTTTAGAATTCTTGTATTAACCCTAATGGACAGTCTGATAATGACTAAAGCATGAAAATTATTACACCAAGTTAAATTGAGCGATAACAAGAGCTGATGAACCGACGACCACACTTCATTGCAGATTGACCGCAAGATGGTACAGTTTGGAAGAAGCCGTTTTCATTTAGACGATCACACGTCGCCGAGATGTCGCCAATCGATTGTAACAATAGAGTATTAACAAATAGCAACTCCTTTACGATTATCATTCTGTCTGAAAATAGACGTTCCGTTCCGAATGACAATCACCTCAGCGGCCCGGACGTCTCTAATTCTGGAACTAACAAACAACGGGCTCACGATTGAATTAACAACTAACAACTCATCTGTAACTGGGCGGCATGTTAATATTTCTCGTGTGTCCCACATCCGGATGTGCCTCAACTTTTCGCTACGTTACGACACGTCCGCATTCCATATATCAGAATTAAATTATTCAACGAGTATTATTAGCGAATATGAGCTGAGTCAATCGACGATTAACTCAGCTCATATTTGAACAATGGATTTGTAGAGATTCGTCGATTTTCTTTTCTTTGTCTTCAATATCGTAGTTAATTTATTAATAAAGCTAAGGAAGTTAATGGAAACTACATGTAAGCACAATATTTGACCAGTACATTGGTTTTGAAGTTTCATTTCAACGAAAATATTCCAGGTGAACAATTTATTAACAATCGTTTGAAATGAATCGAATATTATCCTAAATACACTTTTAAAATAAGCTTCCTGGTTTAAAGTATTTGGCATTGACCGAAATACGAACGCCCTGCTCTGCTTCCAGAGAACATTGGGTGGCCGAAAAATACGTTACGTTACAAACGTATGTCTCTATATGAAAATATATATGTCTATTATATGTCTCAAATTCTTTCGATAAATCCTGCTAAACTGGAACTGATAATGTTCAGCAGGAGAAGATCAATAGGCAATTTTAAAAACCCAAAATGTCAGGGTATTGAATTAAAATTAAAGGATACAATCAAGTTCCTAGGGATAACGCTAGATAGGAAACTTGATTGGAAAGGCCACATTAAANGGGTACTCTACCAGACCCCTTCTGCCGCTTCTGCGAAACAAAAGAAGAAACGGCCCGACACTACCTCGCAGAATGCGATAGGTATGCTAGGGAAAGATTTAATACTTTCGAAGGAGAGGACATAACCAAAACACTCCCCAGGATAAAATGGTCCACAATCCTGGGGTTTGTGAATAGGTCCAAAAGGTTTATGCAGGACTCGTGAGCCGACCAGGTCCCGGACCTTTTAGGGATGGGGTACGGGCCTACTCAGGCTTTTAACCCCTCGGGTCCTGGTCGCCCGCCCTGTGTAATATATATATATATATATATGTCTCAAATATAAAAATATTTATATCAGAGCCATTTTGCATGTTGTCGTGATAAACTTCTAAATATCATAACAGTTTAGAAAACACTTAAACACGTTTAATGTTATCTTCATGGATTGAACAAATTGAAAATTCCTCATTGATGCCTTTTCACTCCTCCATTTGATCGTTTACACTTCTCAAGAATTTTTCTAACGGGCGGAGCAGCGTGGAAGACACGGCCCCATAAGTTTCCTCGGGTTTGCGTTTTTTACCCTTTGCCCGGTATTTGCTGTCGGTAGTTTGAGAAAACATGGTCAGAAGCCTTTGTAATCCTCGGGGCTCCATGTTTGGGCAGACAACCTATCTAAGTAAGCTTAGTTCTCCTTCTTATTCGACCCCCCCCCCAGCACCGTTTAAATTGGAATAACTGTTTGCTCGACACCAAGGACAAGAGACCCTCTATCCAACTACAGTTCTAAGCCCGCCTTGCTCGTCATAAGCTCTAAAACAAGGATATTAAGCGCCGGGGAGACAGTCCCAAGTATTTCGACCAAACCAAAAACCAAGTCGCAATCTGCAATAAATCAAAAACTTTTTTATTAAGTAATTAAAAAACACAGTAATAACGGCAAAAACTTTTTCATGAGCAAGCTCATCACACGTATCGATTTAAGCAAAGAAACCCCTATGGCAAATTCGACCCCTATGTATTTGAGACGGAGAAGCTAAAGGTAAATTATCATGTTAGATAAAAATATCAGAAAATCTCAATAATAGATTGTTCAGAAACATAATTGCTCAGAAATGTTCTTAAAAAAATTACTTCGAAAATAAGAAGACGCACAATTTACAGAATGAACGAAAGACAATAAATTATAGCCTTTAAGTGATTGATTCCTTTCTTCTTGTCCTAAACATTTTCGTTTTTCCTGGTAATTAGTACACGTGGAACTTCTTGTAAATAGGAAATAAATGATCACGTTTTCGGGCAAAACTATGCTTAATTACAAAACAATTGAAAAAATCCACTCGAAATCAAAGTTAAAAGAAAATCTTTGCTGACTTTAAAAAGTTTGTGGTTTTTCTGATTTAGTGAGAATTTGTTTCTTATTTCTTGCCCTCCACCCATCACAAAGAACACTCAAACAGCACTCCCGCCAACTTTCCGTAGAAAATGACCCAAGTTGAATTAAGATCGGTTCGATGGAATACACCCTGGAGAGGACAACTTTTCGACGCAACGCATCAGACGGATTGTGTTTGTTAATTTAGAGAAATGGAAACGGCAACTGTGCAATAGTAAAAAGGTCTTACAAAAGTATCAATTATTGGAAATTTTCAATGGAATGAAACGGAATTAATTTCGTATATGACTAAATAGGAAATCCGTGATACATTGAACAAAACTTTCTCACCCACATTCACGAAATCTCTTTTTATACTGTTGCGAATTTTCACTTCACAAAAACTACAAGCAATACTCACCAAAGAAAAAGAGCTTGAACACGTTAAAAATAAAACATATCTTTGTTCAATGACCAACCAGCTCTTAAAAAAATTTACCATTTCTAAATAAAATAATGTTTTATAACAAAGCAATGTATGGTAAATTTAAAATAATTAGAAACAGTTTAATGGGTCTTTACTTTTTCTGCGGTAAGAGTTTTCGCAGCAGTTCATTAAGACCCATACCGTGGAATGTGCGTTTTCAGATACCTATGCACTTTTCTCGGTTTCTTTTCGCGCATTTATTTGTGTGAGAATCGCCAGACCAAAGTTTTTGTTACATTTTCCAAGCTCTGTGATGAGGTCATCTATATATAAGCAACCGAAGGCATTGCGATAGTATTCCACTATGGGGATCTTTCTTACAACAAAATAAAATCTACTACTAATAAAGAGTAGAAAATAATTCCAAAGATTAGAAACATATTATCAAAAATATTTTATCTACGGCTTTTAGAATAGAATGTTAGAATTTAAAAAGAGAACCTACCTATTTGTAACCGAGTGAAGGCATTCACTTCTCACGAACGCTTTTTGGTCCGAATTTATGATGCGAAGTATTTGATTTATTGTATAGTCATCGTAAAAAGCATAACTGCATTTCCATGCATAATGACTTTATAAACTTCATTGACTTAACCATTTCAAAGATTGACGACAAAGTTCAATCCGATTTACATAAAAACATTGCGGGATTAGATGCTGGCTCAAGCCACTCACTTCAAAATACGGTGTCTAAATACATTATCACTCATCAAAGAAAAATACAAAATTTAAACAATTAACTACTTCCGATTCGGGCGAACGATCGGTAACGGTTTTGTTATTTTTTTTCTGCTAAAATAGTCTGCTATAGGATTCTCCGTTCGTTGTGAAATAATTGTTGAAAGAATATTTTTCATCCAAAAATTAAAACAAAATGAATTGAGCTAAAAAGGGAAGAAATCCGATTTTTTGGGAATTTAGATTGTGTACAAAAAATATAACCAGATCCTAGACTTATTACTCTACAACTCAGGAGTGAAGTCAGAAATCTCCATTCTAACAGGTAGATCGGTCAGAAACCCATTCCCAATGTATTCAGCTGTGTAAACATCCAGGCTATGTACAAATAGAATTGCAGAAAATTATATCTGTTTTCCAAAGGGGCACCCCACTTGGGTGTCTTCAAGTTCACAAATTCCTTTTTTCTCCCAAACGTTTTTCGTGTGAAGAATGTATTACTCAGGACGTACACACGCTCTATAACGCAAATAATTTTATAAAATTATGAAAATGAATGTTCGTAGTAATAAGAAAATAGTTGGATTGTAAACATCCCTCTTTTTTAAACAAAAATAATAATAATAATAAAATAATTTGTAAATTATTAATAAGTCGGCTCGATGCGGGAATATCGTGCACGTCATTATCTTGACGCAACGGTTCATATTTCATTAAAGATGCAGCAAAATTTGTTGAAAATGGAACGAGAGGTATTTTTTGCCACCCAATATCCTCTGGAAGCAGGGCAGGGCGTTCGTATTTCGGTCAATGCCAAATAATTTAAGCAAGGAACCTTATTTTAAAAGTGTATTTAGGATAATATTCGATTCATTTCAAACGATTGGTAATAAATTGTTCACCTGGAATATTTTCGTTGAAATAAAACTTCAAACCCATTGTACTGGTCAAATATTGTGCTTACATGTAGTTTCCCATATGACATTTATTAATAAATTAACTATGGACCATTGGGTTTTGTTTTTGGCTTTGGCAATTTTTGTCTGATAACTTGAACTAATCTTATGGCGTTACCAGAACATCTATCAAAATATTTTTGGAAATAGGTTTCTATGAACTCGCGCAGAAATTGCACTCCGGAGTTTGTGTGGAGTTTCTCTATCTATCTTGGTTGCTAAATGGCTGTTAGTACATAACCTTAGGAACTTATTTTGAGTTCTTTGCAATTTATTATAACTGATGTTACAAGTTAAGCCTCAAGCAGCGCATGCATATGTCAACCCTGGCCAAACTATGGTTTTGTAGATGAGCATCTTCAGATGAACGCTCAATTGGTGCTCTCGACAGAAAAGTGGACCAAGTATTTTTACACGTTTTTTCCTCTTTGAATTAATCTATTGATATGAGTTGTAAACGTTAACTTAGCATCTAGCCGAACGCCGAGGTACCTTATGAGAGAGACAGTTAATTTCTTCACCATTAAGGTGAACTTTAAGGTCAACAGTTGGACGTCTTTTCGTGAAAAGTTTGGCTGCAGACTTACTCCTGTTGTTCACTTTTAAGTTCCATCTCGTAAAGTACCCGATAGTCCTCTCCGCTGTCCTGTTTAATAGTTTTTCTACGCCACGATGATGTGTAGAGCGCAGTGTCATCGGTGAACAGGGTAGGTTCAACGCCAGGGGTTTTGGGAATATCATTAATATAAATAGAACATAGTAGATCCCAGAACGGAGCCTTGTGGGACTCCAGAATCTACATTACCAACACGTGATTCCACGCCTTGAATTGATATTACAAACTTTCGTCGGAAGAGGTTCTATGATCTTGACTAAGTACTGAGCAAAGCCCATCTTGATTAGTTTGAATATTAGTCCAATGTGCCAGACTGTGTCAAATGCTTTGTTGATGTCTAGGAACAAGGCAACTATATGGTTTTTTAGGTTGAAGTTCTAAGATATATTGTGCACGAGTGTGCTCGTGGCGCTTGTGTTAAAAGAAAGCCAAACTGGTCAATTATGAGGAGTCTTTGATTGTCTAAGATTTCCCTGATCCGCCCATCTATGGCCTTTTCAAAAATTTTACTTAGAGCGCTAAGCAAACTGATCGGTAACTTGATGGGACTTTTGGGTTTTTACCAACTTTATGTAACATTATGATTCGACCAGTTTTCCATCTTTCAGGGAAGTACCCATAAGCAGTAACTTGTTAAAGATGTAAGTCATGTATATAATGACTCTAAGTGGCATGTTTTTGACCATAGTATTACTTATTTTGTCTATTCCATGTGATTTTTTTACAGCCTTTAGTTTATTATTGCTTTTATTTCCCGAGGAGTTACTAGTGTGCAGCTGCTGGGTTGGTAAGAAATCATTATTGGTATTGCAGAACTGATCGCTGGATTTGTCTTGTGTGGAAAACAGAACCCAAAGACAGATTAATGGAGTGAATAGTTTCCAGTGTCAGCAAATAGGTTGGCTTTATGTAGGGGGTTGGTAAAATGCCTTCCCCCGATTGACAGCATTTCGACGGTTTTCTGGGTACTACTGCTCTTCTATTATTTAGTCACTTTCCACAGTGATCCAGTTTAAGAGGTGAGCTTTTTAAGTGTAAGATGACCAGTTACGCCAGTTATTAAGCATATTAAGCAACAAGCTGTTTGTCGGCTGAAGTAGGTAAAGTAAATTCTTATAGAAAACAAGGCAGGCTCTTTGGTATTGGTTTTTAACTCTGCTTTCAGTTTATCAAAAGTTGTAGTCCCGTTGGAAGAGTACAGTTTTTTGCTTAAGCAAATGCTTAAGAGTAGAGATTTCAAATGATGTCTGTAGTACGCCTGTGAAATGATCTAATAGCGTTTCAGCGGTGGAACAGTACGGAATTTTTGGTGGAAGTGTTATGTACGAGGTTATTTCATTTCTGTATTTTTCCCAGATTGTTTTGTTAGTGGATAGAATGGTAAGACAAGAATCTATGAGAGTTGTTTTTGAATGTAATGTAAATAAGGTAGGGTTATGGTTGGAGTTGAGTACACTAGGACTGTCAGGGCCAGTTATGTTAAGCCAGTCGATTAGTAACTAAAAGATCCAGAGTGCTGGGGTTTCTCGGCCTCGGTGGAAAATAAGCGTAGTTATCAGGGAAGAGCGTGAGTTCGAGTTCAACAGAAAATCATAAAAGACTTCACCTGCTCTATTAATGGTGCATTTAAGTCACCAGCAATTATCACCTTTGAGCAAAGTTTTATCAATTAAAGGTTATAATTTTAGTTCAATTAAAGGTTATAGTTTTATCAATATAAAGGTTATTTCGCGTTGGGAAACTCCAATTTGATACCAATTAACTCCATCGATGTACATTTTGGTACCTCTAGTAGTTCATGTTTTATTGTGTTTTTTACAGCAATGGCTACACCTCCACCCCTGGAATTCCGATCATTTCTGTATATAATGTAATTTTTTTAATTTATCATCATTTATCAAATTTTATCATATTTGTTTAACTTCGTTTCATTTAACGAGCAAATTTCTATGTTTAAGTTTTCAAGAGTAAGTAGTAATTCTGGTGTGTTTTTTTTAAGCGAGTTGCAATTCCAGTGAAGGAAATTAGTAGCAAAGTTTTCATTAATTTTAGTCATGAGTAGCAAATAGCGTGAATGGATATTCAACTAAAATGAACATTTTTGAAATGGGGTCATCTGTGCTTCCCATTTTACAAACTACAGTTTTTAAAATTCAGTATTTTTTGTACAATGTTGAATTACCTGGTTGGGAATACGATGAGGGGCTTCGTTGGAGCCATGCTTAGGTTCTCATGGAAGGAAAAGTAATGTCGAATATAATTTATCTAGCTAAACTAATATAGCTTGCTGTAATTATAACGAACAATAGATAATAACTAATTTCAAAAACAATCTACCAAAAAGATCATGTTTATCAAGATGAAAATCTTAGCTTGCTAGTTTTTGATTGAATTATCAATTAAGTTAAATGTTAAACGGGATAAGTTGACAAAATGACTAATATTCCTAGAAGGCGAATAGAAAATTTCAATTTTACCCTCCTGTTATTTCTGTCCTAGTGCAATTGTCCAGCATTTTTTTCCCGTTGAATGAACAATTTACATCGATTCTCTCAAACGTTAATAATTATAATTGTTGATAACAGAATTTTTGCCTTTCGTTGTGTTACGGGTTACAACAGCGATCAAGCCGGGGGAGAAAAAAGTTGAAAAATAGTAAAAATCGAACATTGTTACCTGTAAAATCCGGACTCACAAGGGGGTCGGTTAAGGGATTTTCCAACGTACCGGCTTAACGTTTACATTTTTTCTGTTTTCACCTTCACCCAACATCAACAATACCCGCTTTTGTCCAATGGGATTTTTGTGAGATTATTAAAAATAATTTTTATACTCTTATATTCAATAATTTTTCACCTATGGTTTCAATTAGGATAAACGGATCCTTGGTTAGTAACACAACTGCCCTATCATGTGACGCTTTTAATACACATTTCACTCATTTGGATAGACTTTCTATTCCCTAAGAAACGTTCTTTCCTTGCACTGAACTTCAGATTGCTAATATTATTTATTCTCTTAAATATGTATTTTCCACTGGCCTAGACTATTTAGGTACCATTTTCCTGAAACACTGGGCTCATTATTTGACTAAACCCTTTATGTTTATATGTAATTACATATTTGAATCTATGTCTACCTAGTAAACCTAAAAACCTAATAAGGGTGGAAGTCATGATATGGATAATTACAGGCTTATTTCCCTATTATCTACTTTTAATAAAGTTCTTGAGAAATTAATACATAACCGCCTAATAATCTATATTGAAAGTTTTGATTTATTTTCAATATTCCAGTTCGGGTTCAGAAATTTGCTGCCCACCGAGGATGCCTACTATTACATATCTCAGAAAAAATATATATAAAAATGAAAAGTCTTTGAGTGGTACCTTTCTTGATCTGACAAAGACGCTTGATTTTATCAACCATGACTTATTACTTATGAAAATTGCATCTTTTTTTGTACGTGGTGTTTGCCTGGATTGGTTTAGGTCATACTTTCTGGACGTTCTTAAAAAGTGTTTATAAATGGGCAGTCCTCTTCCACAATTCTTGTTAAAACAGGGGTCCCACATCGCTTAATTCTGGAGCCACTTTTATTTACCGTTTTCATGAATGGTCACTAGTGTTAAGGTTGGATCTTACGATTAGTATCTATTCGCAGATGATGCCGCTATCATTAAAATGGGTACCAGTGTGAGTTTAAATTTAAATGAGTGTTTACATCAAGTAAACATCTGGGCGTCTAAAAATGGATTGAAAATCAACATAAAAAAACTGTTTGGATAAACTTCGACGGTGATAAATTCGACCTCCTTTCTTTAAACACTTGATGTTCAGAATTGCCTTGGACCGGTTCAGTAAAAATTTGGAGATTCAATATTGTTTTTTTCCTTCACATTGTAAGCTCATATAAATATACTGAAAAAAAAAGTTATTCAGATATCGTGAGATGCGGTCGGGTGCGATGTAGGTTTCAGAAAAAACATTTTCTTTATCGTGCCAACGTTTCGATCTTTTATTGAGATCATCTTCAGGGCCTGGGATTTACAAACAATGTTTACATTTAACAATTACANCGGTGATAAATTCGACCTCCTTTTTTTAAACACTGGATGTACAGAATTGCCTTGGATCGGTTCCGTAAAAATTTGGAGATTCAGTATTGTTTTTTTCCTTCACATTGTAAGCTCATATAAATGAACTGAAAAAAAAATTAACGAAGGTTCTTTTGTCAGTGCGGATACTGGTGAATTCTACGAGCCACATAAAATAGTGTACACAACTAATTTTGAATCTGGTTCCACAATACTCGCTTCTGTCCAATGAGAGTTTTGAAAGTTTATTTTTTTAAAAATTATCTTCTTATATTCAATAAATATGTGTGCGTGTTTTTTTTTAGATAAAACAACCGTGTACACTAATATGTCGCTAACACGTATAAACTAGTTGTGCTAGGAATTTGCAATCCGCTTCAAATAAAATCTAGTTTGATGTGAGTCGCTTAATCGTTTCAATGAATTTAATAAGGTTTAGTGAGAAAGAGGGAAAAAGAAAGTTTTGACATTGGTGACATTTTGCCCTGATTCACGTTCTATTTTAAACTGAGCTTGTTTAGTCGACTCTGCCTAGTTCAGCATGGAATAACAAACGAGTCTGGGGGGAGGGGGTTTATTTACTTTAGTGGCTCATGAATCCTTCGTTTCTAATATAATTAGATCTAACTTCCGGACCCTCCCCATGGTCTGAAAAATTACCTCGACCCAGCCTCCTGTGTACTCACATTTATTCCGTAGAGTCATTTTTACTTTCTTCCCTACATATCAAGAGTTTTCCAGAGAGTCGACCGAATATAAAGAGGAAGGAAGGAGAATCAGAGAGAATCGACTATTACAACTCTGTCTTATTCTTTAATATATACACTAAGTTTACAATTTGGAAATATGTATAACAAAGGAAGAAAAACTTTTATCACGGTTTAAAACAGTCTGAGGAACTCTAGCACGTAAACTTAATTAACAAAAAATCTCTCTTTTGAGTATTTACAACGAGTATTTAAAATTAGTATTTAAAAAATGAATGCGATGTATCGACCATGATGAATATCGACCAGCTACTTCAATGCTCTCAGTCAATTGACCACAAACCCGATAACTGAGAGCATAAAAAATGAATGTTCACTTATGTACAAGCAAGTGCATTTTGTGCTTATATAAATCGAAATATACAATTTTAAATTTTTATTCTAATTAATTGTCTTGTAGTATTTTTGATAAGAACTAGGAACTAATTAAAATAAATTTTATATATTTTTAATTTTTAATTGTAATTAATTTTCATAAAATCTTCCAAGAGACCAATTGTTTTGCATTAAAAAAAAATCGCAAATATACAAGAATTATACTTTGTATGTTTATATTTCTAAATAAGCGATTTGTGAAGAACTTATTGGCAGTTTTATAAAATTTAAATAAAATAAAAATAAAAACAGAACACTTGGTTTAACGTAATGTTTATTGCAAATGCTTGTGGATGTAAAATTGTTGTAAGGAATTAGTGATGATAAAAGGTTTGTATTTCATTTTCAACTTTACTCATTTTTAAATCTTGTAAACGTAATATAAAATATATAATTCAATTTTTCACAATAATGTACGGTTAACTTATTTTATAAGAAACACATATAATCAAAAGGGGAATATATTTAAATATACGGAAATTAATATAAAAAATGCTTATATTTCATACCATCTCCTAAGTTTTCTAATGCTTTAAAGAAAGGTAATTTTGAAATTAAAACGGCTAATGAGAAGTTAAAAAGGGTCAATGTCATGTCAAGAAGGGTTAATTTAAGTTAAAAAGAATCAATGTGATATTAAAAAGGGTTAATTTGAATTTAAATAGAGGCAATGCGATGTAAAAAAATGGTTAAACTGAAGTTTAAAATGTCAATGTGGTGTGAAAAGGGGTTAATTTTAAGTTAAAAAGGAGTTATGGCAAAAAGGGCTAATTTTCAGTTAAAAAGGTCAATGTCGTGTCAAATGGGTTAATTTGAAATGAAAAACGGTCTACGTGTTGTAAAAAAGGACATGTGTTTGTAAAATTTAAACAATGTTTGTAAATCCCAGGCCCTGAAGATGATCTCAATACAGATAGAAACGTTGGCACGATAAAGAAAATGTTTTTCTAAAACCTACGTCACACCAGACCGCATCTCGCGATCTCCAAATAATCAATAATTAACGGTTACTAAATATCACACAATGTTATTATTAATTGATTAATTGAGACAAAGGTCGTGGGTTCGATTCTAGCTCGTGACACTAGTTTTTTTTTTATCTCAGATAAGACCTTGGATAAAACGTATGATTAATTATTAATAATATTCCACACACTGACGGAGTTTTTTCTATAAAGACGATATTGAATAAAATGGATTGTTTTTCATTCCTGGACAAACTGCAGTAGAAAAATCTACCATCTCGCCAATACCTCGGCGTGATTTTCTTCCTGTGGATAGTTATAGCATGGAATCCGCTTTCCGCCGTAATAAACACAGAAGTAGATACCGCTTTTGACCCTTTGGTAAAAAAAAGAATCGTTATCTTGACGTTTTGAAAACATGCACAAAAATTACGGCGATCACTGGGGCAACAATTCAAGTGGTATTATTTTTGATTGAAGCGTTAAGTCGGCCATCATCGGTTTTTTAGCATGTCTTCGTCTTTCAGCGGAACTTCTCCAAACTTGGAAAACTACCAGCCCCTCACTGAAATCCACAGTTTTATGTTATCTGTGAGCATGGTACTATTGCTTCAAAGCGCAAACGAAAATTAGGTGATTGATTTATAACTTTCAGTAAATTATTTGAAGCACTGCTAAATCTCCTAAAGCTAAAACTCAATCAAAATAACAAAAAATCGATAAGACAAATTAAGCGGTTTTTTTAGAAGTCAGAAAACTGAAGTTCAAAAGAACAATCATATCCGATATGAACTAGCTGAAATAGGGGGAAGTTTTAGTTGTATATAAACATTCTAATAGGCTTTTCTTTTCCCCTTTTTTCGCTGTGTTCCTCATTCCTTCAAAAGTTGTTCTGGCAGAGGTCCAGTCGGAACATAAACATCTCTTAGCACAAAACAATTATGAGGCTATAACCGTCACTTGGGCCACACTTTAAAACCTTGTTTTCACTTTTGTTAAGAGGTAGTAAAGTGTAAAATTGGGCACCAACGATGTAGATTAGACACGGAAATTGTTCAAATTGTGTGAAACTTAAGATCTGGTTTTCTTCTCCGCCATCAGCTGGAACGTTGTCAAAAAGCGACATCTGTTCCCGGACATAAACGACTCCGGCTAATCTGGTTTTGAATGTTAATGGTTAATTTTCCCCTAATTTTTCCGTCTAGTTCGGACCATACCTCCCGATCACGTGATCCCAGAACTTCCATCGCCTTTCCTTCAACACTTATATTATCTTCCGAATTCTCCCACACATCTTTGCCTTTCTCTCACATCCTTTCTATAATCATTCAACTATCATCACTATCTGGAGAGACTTATTCAACGTCGTTCACTGACATCGCCGAATAAGTTGTGACATTCAACGTCATTGCGTCTACGGAAATGAGACCGGTGAACGGACTTTCATTGCCTCCAGACCTTCACATTAACACATCGTTCGTCTTCATGACTTCCCATGAACAGTTAATTTGAAATTAAGAAGGTTTATTTGAAAGGAAAAAACCAATTGATCAATAACATAAATAGCAGCGTTTTGTTTCTCCAAAAGCTATAAATTCGTAATTTACAAACCAAAACCATTCAAAAAAGACCTTAGGCAGGCTGAGAAACATTTGGGCATAACTATATACATTACAGAGCTGACCACTCAGAATATAAATTTCAATTTTTTTTTATTTCTCAACAGTTCTAAAGAAACACTCCAGTGAATCTAAAAATATTTAAATAAAGGAAGTGTGTATTCTATATTCTAAATTTTTTCGTGGAGTAGAATAAAAAGGTACCATTTTGGAATGATATTATAAGAAAGAGCAAATTGTTTGTTTACTTCCCCCCAAATCTTAAAACAGTAACCATTTTTTAAGTTTCAAGAGTGCCACTTTGATAATTTTACTCTTGAACAATGAAAAAGTGGGTGCTAATTAGCTAATGAATATCCCTCTATCGAGAGGCCCAACTGTTAGAATAAGTGTGTCGATATTAAATAAGTGCCATGAAAGTAAGTTTACTTACTAATCGATTAAGTTTGTCCATACCTGAAAAAAAAAAAAAACAATTTAATTATAGCATATGTTAAATATTGATGAATTGATGTAAATTAAAGTAGGCATGCGGAAGTAAAAGAGCAAAGGTTCGGTTTGTGTTACCATTAAAAATCGAATTTCAAAAGGTTGTTAGAATTTCAAATTTTCAGAAACTTTGCGAAGAAAGTTGGAGGAATCTGAGAATTTCTAAAATGACAAAAATCCAGAAGAATATAAAATTCTCAAGATCTTTTTGACTAAAATGAGTAAATCCTTAAAAAACCTCTTGTTCTATTGTTTTAACTTGTCTATGTTATGCTTCTGTTCCTACTCTACACAACGAAGTTGGACGTTTTAAAGATCGTTGTCTTTAATATAATAAAATACTTAACACAAAGGCCTGTTTTCTTTCTGTAGGTCAAGTAGTTATATCTGGAGTGAACTGTCCCACAGCCGGTTTAAAGAAAGTATTGGGACTAATCCCTCGCCATTACATTATAACGAGAACGGCATAGAAAACAATTATTAACATTATTAAGAGAAACATCCAACAAGGCTAAAACATAAATGGAGAGATAACAACTATGGCCTCAAGGGACGATATGAACAAACTGTTTGAGTTCAAGTAAAATTTTCGTAAGTGCCTAAACACATCTTCGTTGAGAGCGGCACCATCTGCTGGTACGCTGATGAATCTAGAATGCAGGAAGGTACGGGGCAGGAGTGTTCGGTCCAAGAACCAAATACTCAGAACCAATGGGAAAATCTATAACTTTCCGGCTGAAGTCCATGTACTTAAGAGATGTGCCCAGTTCATTTTGAAGCACAAAAACCAGGGTATAAATATCATGTCAGATAGTCGAGCAGCCATAAAAGAACCAAGCTCAAAGTTGGTGCTGAATTGCAAAAGTAAACTAAATCAATTAGGTATGCAAAACAAAGTTTCCCTCTGCTGAGTCCAAGGACATGTAGGAATAGAGACAACGAGAAAGCGGAAACTCCTGCAAGGAAGGATGCTGCTATACTGTTAATAAGCCCTGAGCTGTTCTGTGGCATAAAGATTCATAATTTCAATGAGTATCTTAGTCAAAAACACAAAATGAAAAAGAGAAAACAGTATAATTCATTCATTTGGCAAAACAATCCAAGAACCTTCTAACTAGTTTTAGTTTTTTCTGTCTTTTTTTGCCTAAGATAAGANAAGCTATTCTAAAACCTTCTTGTTTAAAAATTTTACTAACTTTTTGCGATAATTCACCAATGTATGGCAAACAACAGAAACCTACCGAGTTCCATGGTTTTACGCTTATATCTTGAAAATGGCTCGGTCGACTTTTACCATTCCAACGTTTTTGAACTCCTTTTGGGGTCTACTTTTCGAATTTGGTGTTCCAGATTTTTCCCAGAGTTTCCATGCCATTTCCGCTTTTACCCTACAATGTTCCATATAAAAATTTCAAGTCTTTCATTTCAATCTTGTGTCAGTGGTTAAGGAAAATATAAAAATTACGTTTAGCTTGCAAATTAAGCAATTACTTTCTCTTCAAGTAGTCATATTTAAGGTCGGGAATCACGTAAATATTTCGTGATAGTTTCTCTCTCACTCTCACTCTCTCACTCTCTCTCTCCCCCTCCCACCCTGTCACTCTCACTCTCTCTTTGATTGTTTCATGGTAAATATGATTGGTGATTTTTGTTTGTTTACTTTAAACTATTTTTTTTGCGCGGAGAAAATACTATACAAAAATAAAATAATATACGAGAAAATAATGTAAACAATATATTCAATTCACTAATTTCGTGGTCCGCTTGACCAATTAATATATTACAATTAATTAAGGTTTTTAGTTGAGATAAAAAAGTCAATGGCACGAGCGGGATTCGAACCCACGATCTTCGGCTAGATACGCCGCTGCTCTACCACTTGAGCTATCGTGACCTCGATCCACTCGGACACTAACTTCCCATCTCAACCCCACCTTTTGAATTTTCCCTTCTTTTGCCATTTTTCAAATGTCGTGTAATCTGTTTGATTCTCGGCGACAAATGAAATGGCCTCGGAGAGCATTAGTGAAGCTCAAGTGGTAGAGCAGCGGCGTATCTAGCCGAAGATCGTGGGTTTGAATCCCGCTGGTGCCATTGACTTTTTTATCTCAACTAAAAACTTTAATTAATTGTAGTAAATAATATATATAATAATACGAAATTCCATAAATACATAAATCAAAATGTTATAAAAGAAAAACTATTAACACCGTGTAAATAATAATTTACAATAAGTGGTAGAGCAGCGGCGTATCTAGCCGAAGATCGTGGGTTCGAATCCCGCTGGTGCCATTGACTTTTTTATCTCAACCAAAAACTTTAATTAATTGTAGTAAATAATATATATAATAATACGAAATTCCATAAATAAATAAATCAAAATGTTATAAAAGAAAAACTATTATCTCCCTGTAAATAATAATTTACAATAATAAACAATTAATTTTAATTTGAATTATTATTATTCAATTATCTTTACGAAATGTATAAATTTAAGGATTGTATCATTCAATTATGAACAATAAATAATAATAATTTGTAATACTATTATTAGTCATTAAATAATTGCCGAACGTCAATGAGTATTGAGAAAATTCGGCAATTTGTGTGTACGTTTGTTCCGCGCTATAGGATGCAACATTACCCAGGCCAAGAAGTGGGATTCGGAGAAGTAAGAAAAAAAAAACCAGGACGCCAATTGGTGTGAAAGTTATCAGTATTTTTTTTGTTTTTGGCCAAAAAAATCTCCGGATCTAAGGAAGGGAATAATTGGAGAGAAAAAATATATTTTGACTTCTCAAAAATATGAATATTGGATTTTCTAAATTAACACTTTTTAACTGTTAATTAATAATTTTAATTTCAAATTAAACCTTCATTAACCTTTTATCTTCAAATTAATTCTTTTTAACATCAAATTAACCCTATTAATTTTAATGTTACCCTTTTTACCTTCAAATTAACAATTTTTAATGTAAAATTACCCTCTTTTTTAAGGATAAAAAAAACTCAGAAGAGGGTATGAAATATAACGATATAAAGTAAAATCCCTGTATATTTGAGAATTTAAAAAAATATAAAAAAGTGCCGTTTTCCACCAAATTAACCATTTTTGGCCCAAATTAACACTGTTGAACTTAAAACTAGCCTTTCTTTATTTTAAATTAGCAATTTTTTTGTTGATCAGTAGTCATCTCAAAAATATCCACTATAAAAAAACTTCGGTTCTCAGGATGGTGAGAAGTTTTCATATAATTGTTAACTAACCCTAAAATTTGTATTCAGGAGTCTTTTTTTTTGGAGGTTAAAACGAAGACCAACTTTGTTTTTGGGGGATGTTTTTTTAACCTAATTTATTAATTAGCTCAGTCTTACGTCAAAGTTAGGTATCTCGTCTATCTTCGATACCCTGCTCAAACATTTATATTTTTTCATTACTATCAAAATCCGTATTTAAGGGCTTTAAAGGGTGATGAAAAAGTACCGATTTAAAAAATAATATTTTTTGGCCTTTTTACAGGCGCGTTTTTTATTTTTTGTAACTGTCTATATATCTAATCTCTTTGAATACTACAAAATAAAATAAAAATAAATTTCATTAAAGGTGAAGTAAGTAAAATACTCTCGTGGCGAGTAATTTTTTTGTTAATAATTTTTGGTGGATTTTTTAAAGCCAGTTCTAAAGTTCAAAAACAAAACTATCATACAAACAACATGTCTGAATGTTAAAAAACTTTCGTTTAATTTCAGTCCCTCCCTCAAAATATTAAAATTGTTTCGCGGTTATGAATAAAAATCAGAAAAACGTCTTGGAAGAAGCCTAGCGACTGGTCCGTGTTGGATCTTGTTTTATTACACCCAGGGGGAGCATAACTGTCATAGAAAATGTGATAAATAAAGCATGGCTAATGTGTTTACGGCTGATTCACGGACTGGCGGAGGTGAAAATATAGTTTCCACCCCTGCCTTTTGCATGTTTATTTGTGTATTTATAGAAAACTTCGCACTGGAAATCCATCAAAATGGTAAATGTTTGTTTTAACAATGCTGCGATAAATAACATGACTACTTCGTCGAGCGGCTTTGTAAGATTTATGCTGTTTCAAAACGAAACCATCCCAAAATAATAATAACATATTTTATTTGGTTAATATGTGCTGAGATGGATGCTTCAGGCAAACGTAGAATTTGATAGATTTGTTTATCTATTATAAAAATAGAAAATACTTTGTTTAATTTACAAGATCACTTATCGACTTTTTACTGCAAAAAAGAAAGAAAGTTTTAGAAAAGAGTAAAACTTTCACCATTTAGATCGGTGATACTCAAGAGGTGGAGATGTAAAAAAAACTGAATTGGCCATAAATAGACCAAAATAATAATATCTCATGTTTTCATTGCTCGAAAGGGAGGCTCGGAGGATGTGAAAGTTTTCTATTGCAACTTTTGTTTGCTAACATTCTTATTCATTCGTCATGAGTAAAACGGCAAGGGAGAACGAATAAACGGCTTTTAGCTATGTTAAACCAGCAAAACTGAACCGTCATGGTGGTTTATTAGATTTATTTTGGATATTTATTTATACTTTTTTTAAATAAAGTTCCTGTTATTTTAAACCAAAAGTATTGTATGCAATTAGAGATACAATTTTTGAAGATATTTGAAAGCATAGTTGCATTGTATAGTAAAAACATTATACATAGGCACTATTTTTTAAATTTATATATATAGGATACAATACATCAGGATTCTATAGCATCCTACAGGATACAGGATAGGTACGTACAGGGTACAAATAATATAATTTAAAAAATGGTCTTCCCGTCTAAAAAACAAGAACTCTGTGTAAAAAAAGTTTAAACAAATATGTAAGTAAATTACACACACACACACACACACACACACACACACACACACACACACAAAATTAAAGTTCTACACATTTGATTAAATATTACATAGACGGATATGAAAATGTAATTAAAATCAGGTTATTAAAATATTTCGGTCTTGTCCTGTGCGTAAACACACATTTTTAATACGTTTTTTGGATTAGAAAATTTCTTACGTTCTCTAGAAGACATAGTGAAGGTAAGGTTTTGTCCTATCTATTTCAAATGGGCCCACATTGTCAAATTTGAAATTCAAGGGTAAGCTAACTTGACCATTCGCTTTTTCGATTACTACGCGTCCAATCTGTCATCATTGATGTCTTCTCCACCCCTGATTTATGCCCAATAAACTTAGCTTATGAAGAAGTGACGGGGTAATTTTTTTCAATTTTATATGCAAAAAAATTCTATATATTTTAAAATGCTATAACCATCCCTAACCATCGTTTAAAATTACGATTTTTTGGCAAAACAATCTCTCTAAAAACTGATAAATACAAGAAGTAATTGATAAATTGAAAATAGAAAAATCCGCATGCACGAGGAGGACTAAATATTTATTCCTGGGAAATACAGTTGTTCCTAATTGGAAAAATCAGCAATTTTACAAAGTGTACGGAAAAATAAATGCGGCATCCCTTGGCAAAAAAATTAATACATAAATTTACGCGCTATATTTACCAACTCTGGTTTTAGAAAGTAATACGAACATGGACGTTAAATAATCGCACGAAGAACACTTGAAACAAAAGAAACTTTATTGTCAAAACTGTAGAATGTTTAAGTTTAAACTGACAGAGTGACAGGGAGAAGGCTATCGTTGGAGTTTGCTGACGTGACGATCTGGGGGGCAACTGGTTACTCCATAAATTCGATTGTCATAAAAATATTAAATTTATATTCAAAAATAGGACAGTTCAAAGTTACGAGGAGTCACGGAGGAAACAGACGTATTTCAGACAAGAAAATTGAATTTTTAACTTTTTTCTATATTAAACGATAAGCTTTTGTCCACAGAATGAAACGATTCCCATGAGATTCGAAGCTTAATAAATGCTTCAAATAATTATGTGTCGAATCAAGTTTTTTGTCCTAGATGAAATTATAACTGACCATATTCTTACTCTTTTTAAAGACGCGTCAGGGGCGTCGGTGGCAGCAACGGCTTATGCATTGACACTCACTGTAAGGTAAAGGTCCCCGGTTCGAATCCAGTGACCCGACATACTTTATAAATGGGCTTTTTTCCAAAAATACCGGCACCCCAAGTTTCATATAACCTCTTAGTTGAAATACCCTCGTTTAAAGAAAAAAACTCGCCTTTTATCAATATTCTATGGAATAAACTATCCATCTATAAGTCCTATTAATTATAAACAAAATAGGTTTGTTAATGCTTTTAAGGATTAAATCGGAAGGTAACGAGAAAAATTCGAGCTCCATCAGAAAACCTCTTCTCCTGAAACGTTTTCTTTTATCCTTTCGGTACACATTTCTTCAAACATCTTATAAGGATTGAAACGATTACATTTTCGAAGAGGAAACGATCTTAGCAAACTGTATAACTAAATAAACACAGAAAGCGAAAGATAATTTATTTTGTACAAAAAATAGAAGAACAATTTTTTCACAAGTGTAAATTTTTGTCAAAAATTAAGTTGCGCGACTTTTATAAAACATTAGCAACAAATTCATAGAATAATAGTACAATTCAAAATTATAAAGAGTGGTTGTAATAGATCAAACAGATCTGGAGGAAACGTTACAGAAAAAATTAACTTTTTTACCTCTCTTTGAACGTTTAAATGAACAAGAAAAATAAAATAAATAAGTAAATTCTTAGGGTTTGATGCTTAACAAGTAAATACATATTCTCTTGAAAAGGAAATGTACATCAAAATTGAACTTCATCAAGTAAAAATATAGTTCAAAAAATAAATATGACACAATATTTGTTCACATTTGGTTACTCGTTTCTCCAAAACCCATCATAGCGCTTACCGCAACCCTCTTTTTTAAACACACAAAAAAGATTATTAAAAAATGGATATATTCACTTAATATACGTAAGACATAATAATAAATTTAAAATTATTCGAGAAAATTATACGAATTTAGTTTATTACGATTTTTTTTTTAGGTCGGACCAGACTCTGGGACAATATTATTGAGAACATATTGTTCTAGGGACAATAGTGGGAAGTACTGTATTGTACTGCATTGTTCTTCTACATTTCTACCTCCCTCATCTTCCAAGAAATGGACCGTAAGCAAATTGGGGGAAATACTCCTTAAAGTCACGCGCCACGAAGTTTGTTAAAGTTGAAAATTACGTTTTCTAGAGACACGGGGAATGTATACGGGGATGATTATGGTTGATGTTACTGATGTACTTCATGAGAAAACGGAGAATATCTACTTTTACGCACTCAGTCCCTCGATTTAACACAGATTTTTTCTCTCCTTTTCCCTAGAATAAAATAGAGTTTATTTACATACATCTACACATATAGTTACATATGCTATTTTCAGGGGAATTGGCGGGGCACTACTGCAAACCGTTTCATATGTATTTCTATTTATCCCCAGACTTAATTTCATTTCCTTTTAATTTAAACTCGTGGAAAAATTAAGTTAACCACAACCAAAAGAATGAAGATAATTCAAATCATGTACATTGAAGGTATTGAAGTAAGTCAATTTGGTGATATCACAGGAATTGTAAAAACATATATACCAATGACAACTAATAATTTAAATTGACAACTTAAATTTAATTTAATTTAGTTAATCAAAGTTTAAAAATCAATAAAAAGTTCAAATAAATAGCCTGAGTAAATTTAAATATCAATAAAATGTTCAAATAAATAGCATGAGTAAATTTAAATATTATATATATATATATATATATATATATATATATATATATATTTGAACTTTTTATTGACTATATATTGATTTTTAAACTTCCATTCAATCATTTGGGTCATTGTTTGCCTTGTCCGGCGGAAGCCACAAAGCCCACGGGTCGGCGCTGGGGCGAAGAAAGCCGGATATATTATTTTCTTACTTCTTTTCTACCTACTAGGCCTTCCGATGGATGTGCGGGTGCTGTGCCTCCACTCCCACATCCATCACAAGGCCCGGGCTTCATTTTGCCCTTGTAAGTTCCTTCGACGCGCCTCCGCCCCCGACCAGCCACACGGCCCGTCATCCGGCCGATCCCGAGCTCCACAAGAACGAAAACATAATGTCAATTAGATTTTATGCAATTATTTTACATGTTTCTGATATTGGACTCACTATTAATGAAATGAAACTATATTTTTGAGATTAGCGTTGATTCCTTGAGAAAAGCCAAGAGATTGGAAATGGTACTATCTAAGGGTGCAGTAAATATCGTCCGTTAGTTTGTGTTTCTCTCTTAAATGATTAAATGTTTTGTATTCAGTGAGACGGTTAGAAGCACGCCACAAGTTGTACAGCGTGAAGGGCTGCCTGGTCGACGGCTGTGTGGCCCCTCCGGAATCCAGGTTGGTATAAACTGTATAGTTTTCTGGATTCCAGGTACCACACAAGCAGCCGGTTAACCATGGCTTCTATCACCTTACCCAGGCTTGTCGTAAGGGAGATCGGCCTGTAACTTCCGGGGGCACTAGGATCTTTGCCTTTTTTGGGATCGGTACAATAATGGCTTTTTTCCAGCTGTCAGGGTACACTCCTGCTTGCCAGATTTCATTAAATAGCTCAAGCAGATGGGATCTCGCTTTTTTATCTAAATTTTTTATTAAAGCGTTTGGGATCCCATCATGACCCGGAACTTTATCCTTTAATTGGTTTATCGCTATTTCCAGCTCAGCCATTGTTAAATCCTTGTTTGCTTTCTCCGTAACTTCACCTTCTAAGGGTAGCAGGTCCACTTGCTCTATCCGTTTTTTGTTCCTCCTAAACGTTTCGATGAACGACCTATCACTCGAGACAGACGCGTAGTGTTCCGCGAGTGAATTGGCCACTTCCTTCGGACTTGTGATGACGCTACCATTCACTTTCAGGATTGGATCGGATGGTGGCTTGCGCTTCCCGGATATAACTCTTACTCGTTTCCACATGTTTTTCGTTGTCATTTTATTGTCCATATCCGAGATGAATTTTTATAGTGGTTTAGTTTTTGCCTCTAGTAGTACCCTTCTTTCGTTAGCCCTTGCTTTCTTAAATTGAATCAGGTTTCTTTCGGTAGGGTACTTATTGAATATTTTCAAGGCCCGCTTTTTTCCCTTATTGGCCGCCTGGCAATCTTTGTTCCACCAGGGGACCGTATGATGTTTTGTTGGGCCTCCTGTTATTGGTATCGTTTCTGCCGCCGCGGCTTTGAGAGATACAGTTACATTCTCGACATCAGCCTCTGTTTCTCCTGTTGTTGTGGGTACAGCGACCGTTGACGTGTAAGCGGGCCAGTTTGCTTTCTTTATATTTAGTTTTCTGCAAGCCACATATTTTCTTAAACGGATAGAGCTTTTTATTACTATGGGGAGATGGTCGCTAAAGTAGAAATCGTCAAGTGTGTCCCATTGTAAATCTAACATCAGTGTCGGAGAGGCAAACGTCAGGTCAATCGCACTATATTTACCTGTGGCAATATTTATATAGGTAGGCTTTCCATTATTTAATAATATCATGTTTGTATCATCAATGACTTCCTCTATTCTTTTTCCTATTAAGTCCGTGTATTCAGAGCCCCACCATACGTGATGACCGTTAAAGTCTCCCATAAGGAGAATCGGTCGGGGCAGTATGTTTAATACTCTTACATTACTCTCTTTATTCCAATGTCGATCAGGTAAATACAAAGGACATAGTGTAATTTCTTTTGGTGTCTTTATTCTAACTGCGATGACCTGTACATTATTTTCGTTTATTACGATTTCTTCCGCCGTTATTTCATTTTTTATGTATATAGCCACTCCTCCATGAGCTCGTCCTCCGGGCGCCACCTCTACACTCCTTATAAAGGAGCGGTAGCCCCGCAGGTTGAATTTTTCTCCGGGCCGGAGATGTGTTTCCTGGATGGAGATGGCTATCGGCGTTTTATTCACTAATATTCGTTTTAATCGTTAATATGATGTTTTATCCCTCTCAAATTCCATTGAATTATTGTTCGATCTACAATAAGATTATGTGTGACTTCCCTCTTGTTTTTTCCTTCAACAGCTTATTAAATCGGTGGTTTCCTCGGTCTACCTTTCGGCCAGCCTTTTTTTTGGTTTCATATCTGCCGTCTTCGGCGGGGCTAGTGTTTTCCGTTTTTGGACTGGACGGTCTAGTTGTCTCCATTTCCCAGTCGATCCCCCCCCCCCCCGAGGGAGTTGTTGGAGACCTCTTTCCATTTTATGACGGGGGGGTCCACTTGCTGTTGGAGATGGTAGGGGGCCAACATTAGGGCCTTGTGTAAGGGGCGCCTTATCGGTCCCTTTGTGGAGGTCTCTTGTCTACTTTTGGCCTCATTTGTTTTTGAGGCTCTTTTGGTCGTCCCACATTTGCTGGGGCCAAAGATTTTGCCTCTTGCAAGGTATATTGCTGAGGCTGGGCTCCAGTGATGGTTTTGGCTCCCCTGAAAAGGAAAGCAGGGCCGTCTTCCGTTTGACTGGAAGAGTCCCTTGTTGGCATTACTCTCACTGCTTTAGCGGCTGCTTCTGCATATGTTTTTTCTGGTCTTTTATAGGTTGGACTCGTTACAAGGCTTTTTGCCTGTGCATGAGAGATTCCTTGTTCGGTTTTGATTCTTTGTATTTCTCGTTCTTCTTGCAGCACTTGGCAGGCATTAGACCTTGCATGGTGATTACCTTTACAATTCACACAGATTGGTTGGTCTCTGCATGGCTGCCCTTCATGAACAGGAAGTCCACACGAACAAAACGATATTTTCGATTTACATCGTACTGCCGTATGCCCGAAGCGAAGTCACTTCAAGCACCGCATATATGCCGGGAATACTGATTTTGAAAACGTCTGGTAGATCGCCTTTATTTCTTTTGTGGGAGTCGGGGTGTCGAATGTCAGAATCAATGAGTTCGTTTCAACGATCCCTTGTTCTGTTTTTCTTTTTATTCTTTTTACATCCACTACCCCTTGATCCGCGAGTTCTTCTTTGATTTCTTCTTCAGGGCATATTCGAAAATCTCGGGCAGATATTACGCCCTGGGAAGTGTTTAGTTTATCGTGTGGGCGAGATGTGACGTGTATTTCTTCGCCAAGAAAGACACTCTGTTTAAGGATAGTTGCTTGTAGCCTTTCGTCTACCTCTATTAACAGTGTCCAGTTTTTTTAATATTCTTGATTTCTCCCAGTTGTCTTCTGATTATTCTGCACAATTATATTGGCGAATCTCCTTTGAAATCTCCCTCTTTTTTCTGTATAATCCAAAATCTCGGGAATCTTTTCTCTCTTTCATTTTGAACATCCATTTCCAATGTCTCATTTCCAGATTTCTTTAAGATCCTTTGCCTCTTTCGAGGGGCTGCCGGATCAAAAGGCAGCATCGTGATGGGTTTCCATGCGTTGGACAGCGCCACTCGCTCCGCTGGCTCCAACGGGGGCTTGGGGAGCTATTGTCTGTAGATGACCCCCATCCACAGACTCACCGGCATTCGGGACTTCCGGAACTACGTCCTTTTAATGGTTTAGGAGCAGGCTTGTATTTCGGGTGACAGGGCAGCTACCCCTACCACCCTAACCGTTCCGTGGGGCTGCCACTTAGGTGGAACGGTACACTTCCTCCTCCCTAGACCCTGGGACGCCGGAGATAGGAAAAAGGAATGGTTAGTACCGGAATGAGTAGTTACAGGAGTAAAATGTAATGTTAAAGGGTTAGTAAAGGCGATGGGGGTTAAGGAAGGCCCCCAGGTACGGGAGGGGTATATGGACGCAGTTTTACCTCATGCCCGGAGGTCCATGCAGTTACACATGGTTTTATTTCGCGTAATTTGTTGTTTGTGATGCTGCTCCATTCCCTTTGCCATTTCATCCAGATGTTACGTTTTATTAAGGAGCTAAGGACAGTGCATGAGATCTCGTTGCACCTGATTCCTTTGGCTGGGGCGAATTTGGCCGCCTTGTCAGCATTTTCATTTCCCATAATATTACAGTTTGTAGGTATCGACATAAAATCTACGTCTACTCCCAATTTTTTACGATTCTTTAAAGCGTAATATATTCCTTGTATTAGAGCATTATAGGTGAAAATTTTTTTAATGGCGTGTAAAACGGACAGGGAATCAGTGCAAATTATGATTTGTTTTTTCAAGGTATCGCATATGTTAATTGCCTTGGCAAGCAACTCCGCAAAGAAATTACTACAAATGGGTGAAAGTAAGAAATAGAATTTACTTTCTTCGCATACAAAGGCTGCCCCGACTCCATCCAGGCCTTTCGATCTGTCTGTGTATATGAATATGGCGTTTTGAAATTACTTTTTATATTCAAAAATTCTTATTAGTATTGTATGGGAGGTGTTGTATTTTTCGGGAGTTTGGTTAAGGGATAGATGTATATTGGGTTTAGGGAAAAGCCAAGAAGGGGAGCAGCTTACAGTTCTGTCTTTAATTTTCTTAAAAGATGGATGATCTAAAGTTTGAAATTATATGAGAGACGCGGATTGGAAAATGTTTTATTGGGGTATTGTTGTAATCTTCCGCGGGAATGAGCCGTTTGGCCGGGAAGAAGATATTCAGCAGATGCGAAGGCGTAGGCAGAATAGAGGCTAAGAACTTTGCATCTAGTAGTCCTGTGCGATAGGTTAGTGGCAGTTCGCACGAATCGACATATAACATGACATAAGGGCTTGACCTGAAAGCGCCAATTGCTAATGTTATGCCTGCATGATGTGCACTATTTAGCATGCTTAGATGTTTATGAGAAGCTGAGCCGTACGCATTACAACCGTAATCAAGTTTTGAACGTATTAGTGTTCTGTACAGCCTAAGCGTACTTACAGCCTGTTAGTTACGTCGTCTAGTGTATTTTGCATATTAGATTTCAATGTATCGCTGTTTTTGCCAGTACAATAAATAACAATATCATCTGCATGCTAGCGCAAAGCTTATCATAGCATGCTACGAACAGGTAATTTTATGTGTTCTGAGACCTTGTTTAATGTTACAGAAAAGTAGCGCACTTAGGACACATCCCTGTGATACTCCATTTTCTTGATGAAATTATTTGGAAAAGAATTACCACATCTCACTTTAAATCGCCTTAAGGATATTTTCAATAAAGGTGAGGGTGTTACCGAATATTACATGTCTTCTTAATGATCCTATTATTAGAAATTTAAGAATAAGGGTCAAAGGCGTTTTCTAAGTCATGAGAGACTGCCATTAGTTTTTCTCCGCGATTAAAAGTATAAAGTATCTCAGCTTCCAAATTAACAAGATTATCTATTGTACTCCTATTTTTTCTGAAACCGCTCTGCCAGGTAGAGAGCGACGAGTTGTGTTCTTAAAACCATCCCAATCTGTTGGCTATGATTTTTTCTAACACTTTACATAATGAGCATGTCAAAGATATAAGGCGGTAACTAGTGACTTCGTGAGACGGTTTATTCTTTTTTAGAATAGGACTTGCTGTCGCACAAGATGAAATCTTTGGGAAAACACCTAATAAGAAGATTTTGTTTAAGATTTCTATAATGATAATTTTATCAGCCTGTCTGAGATTTTTTATCATAGCAATACATATATTATCTGGCCCAGAGGCAGTATCTTTCCGAGAATTCAAAGCTATAGTGAATTCGTCATACGAGAAAGGTACGTTTAGGGGATGATGTGGGTTGCAATCCGGAGTAGTATTTATCGCTTCTATCTCAGTTTTTCTTTGTTTTGTGTGTGATAGATAGTTCTTTGTAGCTGATATTTCATAGAAGTAATGAACAAGAAAATTTGCTATTTCTTCTGTACGGATTGTTAATATTTTTTAGGCATGTAATTGGATTATATTGTTTTTTTACCCACAATTTTTCTAATTGTATTCCAGTATACTGAGAGTGGTGTATTTGAATTTGTTTTCTCTAAGAATTTTAGCCAGGATTGTTTCTAACTTAGTTTAATAATATATCTCGCATGTTTTTTTTTTGCTGTTTTATATTTTTCTAAGTTTATGGTCGAAGGTCTAATGAATCTAGACATAGCTTTACTTCTTGCTTTCAGGGCTTTATCGCATTGATTATTCCACCATGGCACTCGTTTTTCCTGGGGACTAGAGATTTTACTGAGTGGGATTGCTCTGAAAGCACCCTCTATNTATCTAGCCGAAGGTCGTGGGTTCGAATCCCTCTCGTGCCATTAACTTTTTTTCATCTCAACTAAAAACCTTAATTAATTGTTATCATTTAGAATATTAAGGTTAGTTTGGTCCAAGAACTTTTCTACCTCTTTCCATTTAGAATTAGTGATTTCTCCTCCCCATAAAAAAATTAAGTCTCCCAATATCATAACTGGTTTTGGTAATTGATTATATACATCAGTTAGGTCGAGAGCTGATATGTTTTGGCTTGGTGGTATATATAACGAGCAGATTGTAAACTGGGGAGGATTGGGTATTCTTATTGCGATTATCTGTAATTGGGTGTTAGGTTGATTACTTTAAAAGGTATACTATTTCTAATAATTATACAAACATTATACAAACTCCACCACTGGCGATTCGAGTTTGGATATAATCCTTTCTTACAGTCGTAAAATGTCCGAAAGCAAATTTAAACTCAGGTTTTAGTCCAGTTTCTTGAATACAGAAGATTGAGCTATTTACGTGGCTTACCAGAAGTTTTACCTGTTGTCGATTTGAAATTAGACCATTTATATACCACTGAATTATATTCATTTTGTCGGAGATTTGTTATTTAGGTTGTTATTTGTTTTATAGGTTGTTTAATTTGTTTTATATTCTTTTAGATGATACGTTTCTCATTTAATGACAAAGATTAACAATAAGTAATTAAATTGTGTCTAGGGTTTTAGGAAGGTATTGTTTTTATAGTTAGCTTTGATTCATTTTAGCATGTTTTTTGGTTTTGTTTAGTTCTGCGCTGTTCGTTTCGGGTTCAATTTTCGTGTTAATAGTGTTTTTTAAGGCTGTGCTACCATCACTGTACGTGGATTCTTGAGAGACGGGTCTGTCTCGTTTTATTGTTGTTCGGGAGTCAGTTAAATGTTTTAAAGTCAGAGGTTTTAAGTTTTGCGTTTGTGTGGAGCCACTTTGAGGTGGTATTTTTATTATTACATGTTTGTTTTACCTAGCATTTCCTTGGTTTTCAAGAAAGTTTATTTTTTTAATAATAAATTCTATAGCATTGTTGAGTTTGTTAATTTGTAAGCTCGGATTTTCTATGTATCCTGGTGCAGATGTTTGTTCAGCGTGTATATCTGTGCTTTGCTTATTATTAGAATTGGAGTTAAAGATATGTTCTTTTATTTTATGAGTATTACAGTCCTGCTAGATGTTATGCTGGTCGTTTGTTCACGTAACTTGAGCATAGGAGATTGTTGCAGTTGTGCTTCCCGTTTTTTCAAAATGTTTTCAGCTTGATTAAAAGATAATTTTTCAATGCGGCGTATCTTTTCTATTTCTTTTTCCCTAATGTATATTGAGCAGGTTTTATCGTATGCTGAGTGTGATCCGGAGCAATTTAGGCAGTGAGGAGGATTTGGGCAGTTTGCAGTATCGTGAGAGTTTTCTCCGCATTTGCCGCAGTTAACTGTTTTACAAAAATATTTGATGTAACGATAGCGGAAACATGAAAAACAAAGCAGTGGGTTTGGCTCGTATGGCTGTACTTTAACTTTTATAAAGTCTAAAACTATTTCTTCCGGTAGGGTTGGTCTTTCAAACGTAACGATAAGGGTTGCGGTAGGGATTTTCATATTATTTACCGTCTTAAAAATACGTCTAATATTTGAGACGCCTTGAGATTTTAACTCTGCTAGGATTTCGGTGGTCTCACAGTCAAGTTCCTTCACAGAAATAACACTCGTTAGAAGTTTTAGAGATTTGTGTAGTTCAAAAATAAAGATAAAGTGTCATACGTTTTTATATTTTGAAGATTAATCAAATCTTTTTCCTTATCAACATCGAGTAAGATCGATCCATTTTTGAGAAATTTTAAGGAGGTTTGTGGGCAAAACCTCTTAACGAATTTGCATATTTTAAAGGGACTGAAATCGTTAAAAGTCTTTGAAGTCATGTTTTTATCGAAATACATGATAAGGTATTTCTTCCACGATGTAGATTTCAGTTTGAAAATGGACTCGGCCTTATCAGGAGATAAAGGGTCAAAGGGCACATGCCCAGACCTCAGCTCTGTCTCCATCGAGAGACGTTGAATGTGTGATATGTCACACCAAGACGAAAATAATTTATAATAGTAATATCAGTAAAAAAATAGATTGAATAAATAGTTATAAGATGGGGTCTACTCCCTGCTTAAGGAACAAGATCCTGTGTGATATCTGACGGCGATGTTTACTCGTCTGAGGATAAACACAGACTGTTAAATAATTTAAACAGATAAATAAGTAATTTAAATAAATACGTCAACTATGTACAAAACAATGGGTATATAATCATACAAAAAGTCTTGATTTTGGAGAATAAATATTTAACGTAATATATGCATTGACCCTAATTCCAGCGAAAGATACTCTCTCTTGAGGACCCGTACGAGGCCGCTGGCCATAAGAGCCAAGGAAACATTAGTGGCGCGGGGAGTAGACTTTAACCAAGTGGAGGCAGAAAAACTACCTGAAACACCCCCTTGGCTACTCCCTGCCTTCATCGTACGGTGGGATTTGGCAAAATTAAAAAAGAACGAGACACCCCACTATGTATATAAAGGAATTTTTGATGCCCTGAAAANCAGAGAGTCAGTAACCAGATCGAGATGCTCAAATGGCTGCAGTTCAATACAAAATACGCGAGAAAGACAGGAAAGAGAAGGAATACATGCGGAGGGCCGGCGATGACCTCAGCTGTTTGTCGGCCCATAAACCTTCCACTTTATATATATATATATATGCATTCCTCTCCTGTGTTTCTTGGTAGTTTTTTTAGGGTAACTTCCAATTGGTTGGCATGTGGGATTTCTGTGTTCCACCATTTCATTAAAGAAGTTAGCAGTGAGGCGTTTAACTTCCTCGTGTATGTATCCCATTTTTGTACTCTCATGAGCTAACTTTTGTGCGGCGGCTCGAAGAGGTTACTAGACGGCAAAATTTATTTTGCGTGCTCTGTAAATTCTTCCAGGTGGACTTGGACGTATAGTTCCAGGCGTGGCAAGCATACATGAGGGCAGGCTTTACCACAACTTTGTAAATGAGGAGTTTATAGTCTATAGTTGCCCAGGGCTGTGAGATAAAAGCGAAAATAGGATCCTCGAGGACACCTTTCCTTTTTTTATAATTTCATTTACATTACAAGTTCGTTTACTTCGATTCAATAAGTCTCCCTAGTTGGTTTCAAAGCGATGATGGATTTTATTACTTGATTGCCATACATTTATGTATTTAAACTGCTCAAAACTGAAAAGGAATATTGACAATTTTGTAGTATTAACTTTCCTTAGATTTTTATTTTATTTTATTATCAATTGTAGTCAAATTTATTGGAAATTATTATGGATTTTACTGAAGGCAAATATAATTAAGGGATTTTGAAAAATAACAAAATAAATGTTTTTAATTCCACAATTTTGTTTATTGGACACAATAATTTTTTAAATAATTAATACCGCGTATAATGTCTTCTGTTAGCTAAAATTTCTGTGCACCTGTTAGGCATGCTGTTAATAAGGTTGTCACTAATTTCATAAGAAATTTCACAACTCTGCCTCTATGGGGTCTGACATTGTCATCATCGAAAATCCCTGGCAATGAGATCCCTGATTTGAGGAATGCTTTCTTTGATAATTTCATGAACATAACGAGTTCAGGATTTACGGATTCACAACTGTTAACTCTTAATAAGTTAGAAATATTGTTAAATCTTGTACAACCATACACTTATTTGGAAAGTGAAGTGATGATTCCATCAGAACTTCCTTCAATCAAACACTATACTAATTTCACTTTTGAGCAAATTCATAAGGCTGACATGAATATAGAACCCTTAGAGGAATTGGAAGAAAATACTAACAATTATACAACAATATTAATGTCAGCAATAATAATAATATTGTTATTATTGCTATGTTATAAGTATTTTATCAATAAGAAGTTATTTTGTATATGTAGTAGGATTTTTTGGAAAAAATCTTCACTCGAGGAAATGGCCATTCGTCCTACAGTACCAGCCTCTGAAGCATTGCCAAAAATCTCTATGCAAGCTGAGGACAGCTTCAATCTTGGGGATGGAGGAGTTAAGAGTTGAAGGAACTGCCCCAGCTGGCTCTGCATTACGAGTTCGTATAAACGCGGCGCTTATCTTAAACAGCGCGTATTTCTCCCCGTTCTTCGGACGTACGACATCCTTCTGACGATTCTCTCGCCTTTTCTGTTCTGTAATCTTTTCTCTACGTTTTAAAGTAAACAAATCTTTTTTTTTTTTATCGGCCTTTGGTGTTCCAAACTTATAACTAACGACTTGTCGATAATCCGAGTTTGAAACAATTCGTGAAAAACAGGCCAATCCTCAGTTTCTGACTTTGGCGAATTCATTTTGGGAAGGCGTACACCTCCATTCCCAGCAGTCGGGGCTTTAAATTCAACGTTCTCAGCGTTATACGATGCTGTTCAATATTTTGCAGCGACCGTTTTAATGATCTCGACCATTTCCTTTTGTCTCCGATTTGTCGTCGGAAGCATTTTTAGCCGCCTTGGACAGATTCGTGGCCCGTCGAGGCGCTCCTCACACTATTTATTCGGTTTGTGGTCGCAACTTTGTAGGAGCCGCTCGTTATTTGACGGAAACTCTAGCTTTTTTGAAAAATAACTCCACCCAAATTGGTGAATACTGCTCTGGAAGGCAGATTAAATGGCAATTCAATCCGCCCAAGTCCCCCANTTTATTTTAATTTATAAACTTATTTACCCATTAATATACAGTCCACTTAACGAACACCTGTAGTAACTTATTAAAACTGCTTACGTGATCAGGATTAATTTCCATCTCTAACGCATCATAAATAGTCAAATTGCTCAACAGTTTTACCTACCGCTCGGTAAACGAATTTACACCTTTCCAGATATTTGGGGTCTTGAATCATTGTAGTGTGATCAAAAACGCGTGGAATGCGTTGAAAAAAGAGTTTCTTTTTTGCAATAAAAATTTTCAATTTATTTTATTTTTGTCAGGGATGCTCATTTTCTCTACGAATTAAAGTAAACAACCAAACGACAACAAACCGCTTGTTCATTTATTTTCCACTTACTATGTCCTATACCACTCACTCACTATCAGTGTTTCAGTATCTTTCCTATTTCAAAATGGCTTAGAGTTCAAACTGGACGCTATTCCTGCTTACGCCTGGTATTTGCCTGCCAAATTTTTCAAGTTCTATCCCGAATTCAAGCATTCAATCTCGGAAAATAAAATTACTTTTCTTACCCAACGGAGAAAGTTAAACGCGCTTCTAAATAAAAGAAAGAAAAAACAATAAATGCCAACGCGGACAATCGGTTCAAACGGAAACAAAAAGGACTCGACCCTCCAAATGGAATCAAAAAATCCGGGGGTCAGGACTCGTGTTAACGGGTATAAGAGGACTGTATTTTTGACTCACAAAGAACTATTTAAATTAATAAATAATCCAAACAAAATATAATAAAATTGAAATATAAAAGGAGACACATCTCGAGCCACGGACTCTTGTAGCACCGAGAGGTGCAGGGGGGGAGAAGATGTGGAAAAGAACGGTTGTCACAGGAGCTGGGAAACCGGAAACCCTTTATCTCGAATCCAGCACTGATGTCGACAATCGGTGAAATTCGCTACCACGATCTCAATGAGAATAAAATTATTACTTTTTTTCGCAAACGGCACAACCATCTGCCCAATGCTAATGCGTGGAAGGCTACACTCGCACTGTCTTGGGCCGAGAAGGGAGAAAGAAAAACCCTCGGACAACCGGCATAAATCACCTAATTCCATCCCTTCGGGAAATCGCATCGAGCGCGCACCGTGTCGAAATAATAAATTTGTCATTTTCATTCATTTGGCGTCTCTTTGAACAACTAAAATTTCCTATTTTATTAAAAACCCTTTGGGAGGCTTCGGTGGCGCAACGTTTTTGGCGTTGATACGACGCTGATCACTGTACGGTAAAGGTCCCGGGTTCGAATCCTGCGGCCGTGCATTCAAACCCGAAATACATATAAATGGCCTTTTTTCAAAAATACCGACATGCGGACGGTTGACATGACCTCTGCGGTTGTGAACCTTCTTCCTTCAATGTGCAAAATCCTCAAAAGACTCCTTTTAAAGAGAGTATTCTCCATCCTAAATATTCATCAAGCAATTCACTATTTGCCAATTTGGCTTCCGTCCGCATAATTCTACGGTCCAACATGGTTTCACAGTAGTTGACACTATCTCCTCTGCTCTCGACAACAAAGTGTGTTGTTCAGGTGCGTTCCTAGATGTCACAAGCTTTTGATAGGGTCTGGGGGCTACTTTATAAACTTAAACGCTTCCTATCCACTTCTTATTATCTTATCCTGAAGTCCTATCTAACCGTCAAAGTGACGTGCGGCAACGAGATCTCGGAAATCAAACCGATACAGGCCGGCGTCCCACAGGGAGCTTTCTTAGTCCCATCCTATATATCATCTAAACTGCTGACCTTCACACCCCAATATTACCATCACAACCTTCGCGGAGATACCGGAATTCTGTCCTCTAACTTGACTCCTATTCAATCTACCTCCAACATTCAAGAACACCTCCTTGAGCTTATCGAACACTGGCGCAAAAAGTAGAGGACAAGACTGAATGAAGGAAAATGTACTCACGTACGTTCACATTGAAAAACAGTCTTGCCCTCCATTATACATCAGCAATAAAGAGGTATCGACTTCCATTCAAGTCAAATACTTAGGGCTATACCTATACAGCTGATGTGGAATCCCCACACAGGACATAAGACTTAATAACTTAACAAAAAACTTGTACGACTATAAGACTTCAAGCTCCGAAATTCGTCTTGATCATCAACAATAATATATAGCCTGTATAATTTTTTCTCAAAAAAAAAAGGAAAATTGAAACTAGGCTAAAAATATTAAAACGTAAAAATTATTTAAAAATAATATGTAATTCATGATAACGAATTAATTAATAATAATAAATTAATTGATATATAATAAATTATACATTATTAAAAATATTAAAACGGGCCATCTAAAAACGAGTATACAGGGTGAATTGCTACTCGTGCTACAAACTTCTCCAGTAGATTCTTCACCCTAAAATGAACAAAAAAGTTCATATTGTCCATGGTCCGATTCTCAACCATTTCAGAGTAATTTCGCTTTTTATCGATTTTGAAAGATATCACGTCCTGGCGTCGGAAAATCGTGATATCTTTTAATCTAAACATTTCTCTGAAAATCTAATAGCACCGTTGAAATTCCCGTTAATTTTTCAATAAGAAGATGACGGTGGCAAAATGTTTGGGCTAATTTTTTGTGTTTTATTTCAGCCAGAACTACAAAAAGAGTGGAAAATTGTGTAAATCGGAAAGTGTATAAAGTAATCCAGAGTTTCTAATTTTAGTCTCAGAAGGCAGCAAATTTGAGGAAAACTACCTGATTTAATAACGCTTCCAACGCACTCGTCATTTTCTTATTTAGTGGTTGTGAGACCAAGATGTTGATGACAAAAAGAGAAAAAATGGTGGTTCAAGGATTGCTAATGTTTGAGAGTGACTTGCTACTCGTGCTACAAACTTCACCAGTAGATTCTTGACCCTAAAATGAACAAAAAAGTTCATATTGACCATGGTCCGATTCTCAACCATTTCAGAGTAATTTCGCTTTTTATCGATTTTGAAAGATATCACGTCCTGGCGTCGGAAAATCGTGATATCTTTTAATCTAAACATTTCTCTTAAAATCTATAAGCACCGTTGAAATCCCCGTTAATTTTTCAATAAGAAGATGAAGGTGGCAAAACGTTTGGGTCTTTCTTCCTTGACCTTCTAGCTGTTTGTAAACTTCTTAAGCATTACATACTAAATGGGCATTAAATTAAATTAAAAAATTTCAATGGAATTATGATTTTGATTCTCTCTAAAAATTAACGGGGATTTCAACGGTGCTTATAGATTTTAAGAGAAATGTTTAGATTAAAAGATATCACGATTTTCCGACGCCAGGACGTGATATCTTTCAAAATCGATAAAAAGCGAAATTACTCTGAAATGGTTGAGAATCGGACCATGGACAATATGAACTTTTTTGTTCATTTTAGGGTGAAGAATCTACTGGAGAAGTTTGTAGCACGAGTAGCAATTCACCCTGTATACTCGTTTTTAGATGGCCCGTTTTAATATTTTTACATATTTATATATAAGATTGTAGCCAAATATTAGTAAGTGTTGTAAAAACGCTTTTACACAAATTCACACTCACACTCTCACACTATAGTAAAATAAAAAAAATTGATTGTCATAGGCCAAATAAAATTTGAAAAAATAAAGAAAAATGGGGATTTTTTTTCCTCTCTATGAAAAACTAAATTAAATCGAAAAATTGCTTGTATACTGTCTAAAGGTTTGAGACGTAAATAGAAAAAGAAATATTTATCTAAATAAAAATCCAACGAGTAGACTTGGAATGAAAGAAAGTAATGGGAAAAACTCAGTACTCCTTTAAAGAAAATTAGGTAAATAAATACAACGAAATAAAGATAAAAGGTACAAGAAATACACCTAACGATTCTTCCGGAGGAGAATAAAAGAAATACAGATTTTAATTATCCACAGTAGCTTAACGGAACAGGTGAAATAATAAATAAAGCTTTAAGATGAAGGTCTAATTGTTATCGTTAAATTTCGACCTTTGAAATAAAAAATTGAGGTAAGAAAGGAAAAACAGGTTGTCTTGAGGCCGTAATATGATATTACTATTACTTTACTTTCTATCGGGTGGCTGTTTACTATGGGATTACATAGCAAGGCCCTCTTTACAAGTAAGTTTTTTTTATTAATTACTTTTTCCGCCCGGAAGCCTACACGACTGCTTGTTTCCCCGACTGTGAGATAAACTTTTTTTTTCTTTTATTTTAAGAAATGTTGAGAAGTTGTAAATACTATTTATAAAGTCAAAGGAAAAATGGCTTGAGGAAGTCAGTCATATACCACTATAGAGAAAAATTAACTATCCAAGTAATCAACACTTCTAGCAGATTGAAATTGGCAGATGAAAGGGTTTATTTACCGGTCAAACAACGTAAACACAAACAATTAATTAAGGTTTTTAGTTGAGATGAAAAAAAGTTAATGGCACGAGAGGGATTCGAACCCACGACCTTCGGCTTGATACGCCACTGCTCTACCACCTGAGCTATCGTGACCTCGATCCACTCGGACATTTTTCATCTCAACTAAAAACCTTAATTAATTGTAATGATCTAATTGGTTAAGCGGACCACGAAATTAGTGAATTTAAAGAATTAATATGAAATACACTTCACTAAGGCTCTCCGTGGCCATTTCAATTGTCGTCGAGAATTCAAAACGATTACACGACGGTTGAAAAATGGCAAAAGGAGGGAAAACTCATAAGGTGGGGTTGAGATGGGGAGTTGATGTCCGGGTGGATCGAGGTCACGATAGCTCAGGTGGTAGAGCAGCGGCGTATCAAGCCGAAGGTCGTGGGTTCGAATCCCTCCCGTGCCATTAGCTTTTTTTCATCTCAACTAAAAACCTTAATTAATTGTAATGATTTAATTGGTCAAGCGGACCACGAAATTAGTGAATGTAAACACAAACATTCTATCATTGTGGGATAGGGATGATTGTGTCGATAAATCGATGCGTTGTGAATTGTTCTTATTAGAACTGGATAAACAACGCGATAGATGTTAACGCTCGTTGCATGCGGAACATTTGTTAAAAACGACGGTGAATAAACAGCACACCGGTAGATTACGGGTAATTTACGCCTCACCATTATGCTTCCCAATCCGGGAATAATAAAAACGAATTCACCTGAAACATTTACCGATCATGAAATCACAATCGAATAAAAAGCGTACAACACAGGTCGAATATCGTATATTTCAGCGACGAGAGAAAAAACGCTTAATTTCGGCATTGAGACTATAAAGTCCAATTACGACTGGCATTAGTCATGTGGCAATAAAAACAAGTAAAAATTTACAAACATTGTTTACATATAACAATTACATTTTGGATGTGGAAAAGTGAATTTATACAATGCAAAATATATTTTTTATATATATTCAATCAAAGCATTTCTACTCACTCAAAGTGTTTGTCTTCTGTGTAATTGTACATTCTTGCGTGTCGTGCCGACGCCTTATACAAACATTTCTTTTCTATATCGACATCCTTCCCCACCTCTAAAAAATCCAACGTATATAAACACAAAATAGCAAAATCTCACTGGCACTCTCGACACGACACGCAAGAATGACACAATTACACAGAAGACAAACACTTTGAGTGAGTAGAAATACTTTGATTGAATATATAAAAAATATATTTTGCATTGTATAAATTCACTTTTCCACATCCAAAATGTAATTGTTATATGTAAACAATGTTTGTAAATCCCAGGCCCTGAAGATGATCTCAATAAAGATCGAAACGTTGGCACGATAAAGAAAATGTTTTTCTGAAACCTACATCACACCAGACCGCATCTCACGATTTCTAAATAAATATCGATTAACGGTCACCACACATAATAAATAATATTCAAGAACTTTTATAACTTAAGGACTTAATTTAATTTAAAAAATCTAATTCTACTTAGTTCATAAGTAAAGTAACAAGGATTGTTAATTATTAAATTCACTAGTTTTCGTGGTCCGCTTGACCAATTAATATCTTTCAATTAATTAAGGTTTTTAGTTGAGATAAAAAGTCAGTATCACGAGCGGGATTCGAACCCACATCTACGGCTAGATATAATATGCCGCTGCTCTTGTCTAGTCATGAGCTATCATGACTTAAAAATCTTAATTAATTGAAAGATATTAATTGGTCAAGCGGACCACGAAAACTAGTGAATTTAATAAGTTAAATGAAATATATCTTCTCTAAAGCTCTCCGTGGCCATTTCTTTTGTCGCCGAGAATCAAATAGATTACTCGACATTTGAAAAATGGCAAAAAGGAGGGAAAATTCAAAAGGTGGGGTTGAGATGGGAAGTTAGTGTCCGAGCGGATTGAGGTCACGATAGCTCAAGTGGTAGAGCAGCGGCGTATCTAGCCGAAGCTCGTGGGTTCGAATCCCGCTCGTGACACTGACTTTTTATCTCATCTAAAAAGCTTAATTAATTGAAAGATTGTTAATTATCGGGATATAATTTTCCTCAATTTATATGTGTTGTTTCAATCCTGAAACATTCAGTAAACTTATAATAAAAAAGAAAATTATCAAACTCACCTAGTTTGGTAGTAGTTAGTAAGGACAACTTGTTGCTAATGACTGTACGATAGAAATAGGTTAAATTGGCAAAAAAAATCTTAATCAATCTGAGAGCAAGAGGTTACGCTGACGAAAAGTCTTAAAAAATCATATGGCCATCCTGCCCCAAAATCTAAACTAGTCACATCCAAAATAATCGGTGTGTTCATCCAAAGTCTGGGAAGATATGACAACTTGAAAACATCTTTGGTTCCAGGGCTCGAACAATTCTTGTTTAATGATCAGGCCTAGAACAAGATCAAACCTAGGATCATCTATTTCTTAATTGGTCCACACAAAGTGAAAGAACAAATGGAGCCTGCAATCGTTGAACAGCCTATACAAGAAGAGATGGATTTGGAGAAAAGCAAATTCACTTAGGAAGCTAGCCTTGTTGCTAATGATTTGCAATAAACAAGCTTACAAAAAGGTTAAATTGACGAAAAATCTTAAGAAATCACCAAGCAGCCATTAACGCCGAAGCAACACACATTCAAAATAGTTAGCGAATGCATCCAAAATCTGGGGCAATACGTTACATTATTGCTTTATTGTTCGAAAAAGGTTAACCAAAACCAGGCCTACTTGAAAAAAAAATCGCTGAAACTGTTTCTTTTGGACGTGCCGGTATAATTCAAAATGATATCATTAATGGTTAACAGACGGTAACCGATAGATTATTTATGCGTCGAGGGGGCGTCCACCGTAAGTTTCCCTGAAGTTGTAGGGAAAATTTTCGGAAGGAGAATTTTCAACAGGGTTTAACTTCGAATGGAGGGAGGGCGCTACAGGTAACAACTTCAGTAATGAGGTTTTCTTAACAAATGAAAATCTCATTAAAATAAAATACGTTGGCATATTATTAGCCCAGCCAAGAAGTTGAAGTTTCCTCATAAGGTACCGTCCTTCCTTCTCGCAGTGTAATCTCTTAAATAAATTATCGAGAAACTAAACGCACAAAACGACTGAAGTCCCGGTGAAATAAAGAAACGAGAAATAACAGCACACGACGTAATGGTATAGACAAAACATAAGAGCCCTTAAATTGTAAATCGTCCGGGTTAATAATTAATACACTGAATAATAATAAATTAATACACTGAACACAAAGAAATACTCACAGAAGTTGCATTTTCTTACATTTATTGACAATAATATCTCTTTATTTGTGTAATTTATCTAACTGTCTTCAATCATCAGAATATCGAGTTCTCAGGGGTAGTGTGAAAGAAATTTATTAGTGTGAATGCAGGAAATTTCTCCAACCAACCCAAAAAATATCGAGTACTCTGGGGTAGTGTGAAAGAAATTTATTAGCGTGAATGGAACGGCTCATCCCCAATTACCCCGAGGAATATCGAGTACTCTGAGAGAGTGTGTATGTAATTTATTAATTACACAAGTAATTAATAAATTAATTTATTAATAATTAATTTATTCAATTACACCCGTTAATGAAGGGGCTTCTTACACAATTATCCCGATGAATATCGAGTTCTCTGGGATACTGTCAACTAAGTCAGGTTTGTGAATGTATTTTATTAGCGGGAATAATGGGACTATTCTCCAATCAACCCAAAAAATATCGAGTGCTCTAGGAGAGTGTGAACGAAGTCTCATATGTAATGTAATTTATTAGCGTGAATGAAGTGGCTACGTCCCAAAACCAGATATGAGAAATGAGCTTGAACACGGCAGGGAGAATGTAAGTATCCTGTTCCGATTTTCGGAGAAACAGGGTGGTTTTATTTTATTTTACTTTATAGATATCTGGTTTTGTGTCCGCAAGTGAATGTTATGAATAAATGTATTTATTAGCGTGAATGTGTGGTGTGAGAGGGAAGATGAAAGAGTTTAGTTCCCACCTCAATTAGAATAGTTATATGTATAACATGTGTGGAAGGTAATGGAGGAATATCATGCACTCTACCACCCTAACTGAGTGAATTGACGGTTGCCTTCCTCAGCTATACATAGCGATGCCAGATGCATTGTGCTTGAGCGCGTCAGAAGTCTCTGGGTCCCCTGTTCCAATTCTTCTATGAAAGTATAGTACTGCTGATATTTTTGTTCCCCTTTAGTGAATGCATTGATTACAGTGAACGTGTAGTGTGAGAGAGTCGATGTCAGAATAGTGAGTACCCCATTGACCCTCAATTAGGTTATAGGTGTAAAGGGTGATGGAGGACTATCGAGTACTACACCATCCTGAGAGAATGATATGTAAATAAGCAAGGATTTTTAAGAGTGAGTGAATTGAAATAAATTGAAATGTTAATTAAAAATCTAATTAAAACAAATTTTATCTGTCTGTCTCTTTATTTTTTCATTTTCCTTAGCAATTTACTTTTTTTTTTACTTTTTAGACAACAACTCAATTATTAAACGTTAAAAAACGTGGAACTTTGATTAGTACATAAAAATAAAACAAATTAGGTGGTTGGAATTTTTCGCCTCTCATGTATAAATCAGTTATCTAACTATCGTTCTACTGTTTCTGAATTTCAGGTCAGTTAGAAAGTATATGGTAAGTTCAAGCCTTTAATATTACCCACTTTTTTTATCATCATTAAATTATAATATTTTATCATTTACATACACTAAAAACGTAATAATTTCTCATTTCTTTATCTCAAACCTTTCAGTACTGATTATTTTGCATGCTAGATATTCGTTAATTAATTGCATTTGTCAGGGAATAATATTCAAAAAGATTTAGTCATTTTGATATCATGAAGTTTACCCTAATGGATTCTTGACATTGGCATCTATTACATTGGAGGGCAAATGGTCTATTTAATTTTTTTTCTTTTCACACTTCGACTAGGCCAAACGGATGCTGGTTTGTGTTTTCTCGTGATTACAGCCGCTTATCTACTTTTAGTCTGCCACAACTAAGAAATAAATTCCTTTTCTTGACGTTTTGAAAGCCAAAACTGAAAAGCGCTTTTCAATTAAATTAAATTTTTAATTTTCATTGTAAGTCGCCTAATGAGGGTTGTAACTTGTAAGTTGGGGGACCGCGGTAGCCGAGTGGTTAGCATGAGAGACTCTCACGCCGCGGTCGTGCGTTCGAGTCCCACCGTCACCTCTGGCCCTTTTTTCCCGATAACCCCCAATTGGAACACACAACAATTCGTACTATGGCTAATATGCAAGATCATAAGGCGAATTTAAAAAAAAAAAAAAAAAATATTTTGACTTGTACTTTTCCTTAATACATGTTCAATTGAGCTTGTTCTTCTTTTAAGAAGAGTTAGTCATCGACTCTTGCTCCAAACCTTTTTTTTCTTGGTACCTTATATTGAGCGGTTTCTCCTTCTTTATTGCACAACCATTTTCAAGTAGTACTTTTTCAGACCAAGACGTGCAATTTTTGATTTTAATAATTCAACTAATACCGTTTCTGCACAGAATGAAGCTTATCACGTGAGATTCGATCGATTTAGAGTGCTTCAAATAATTTTCTGAGCGTTGCCTATGTTCTGGTGGCCTGGATGAACTTGCAACCCCCATCAATTACGCCGTTTGAAGACGCTCGCATTTATATTCTGTGTCACAAGCTACTTTCCGAGAAACCAATCATCTATTAACTCTCCAACTGCAAGAGGTATCAATGTATACTGTGTACGGGAAAATTGCGACCACGATTTAAAAACCGCTTCGTCTGAGAAGTTGTATTTTGTAACCGTTCGGTATAACTTTCTCAAAAACTGTCTGTCAGATTGGAAATATTTTACTTTTCATTTAAAGCAATAATAAGCAAATGATTCTAACGAATCTATTAAGAAAACACCCTTGGCTAACAAGTACTGCTCTGGGCATGCGCAATGTATCCGTTTTCAAACAAGTACTGCTGCCCTGAGATTCCGAACTGTATCCTGTTCCAAACATATTCTTGATATGTTGGCAAACAAACAGAGACAAACATTTTGTACGACGACTAAAGAAGACGAAGCCTAGACGTAGCTAGTTAAACTAGGATAATAATACTCAGCGTCCCCGCCGCTTACTATACCTTGTTTTAATTGCTATAACTTTCTTATATGGATCGTAAAAATACGAGTCCTTTTGTGGGATCATGTTTTATCCTGTCTTCGCTTAAGGATCCTAGCATGCATTTTTAACTGGACGTTCTATTTTGAACGGGACGTAAACCTGGTTCGCTACAAGAAACGTCACTCTTTGTGAGATCAAAGTACTCGCGGCATCAAAAGCAAAAGGAAAACCGGCGATGACTGTTAGGAGGGCAGTTCAAGGGGATTCACTCCAAGAAATACGGTCAGGATGTCAATGGGATGGGGGCACGACTAAAGTTTTCTTCTCTACTTAAATCTTGCCTCGATCGATTTCCTTCCTCTCCAACTACGCCCACTCGAAGGGGGTAAAAGATAGAAAACATTCCCACTTCTTCCATCCTCGCATCGCAAAAAAAATTGGGTGAATTGGAAATGAGTTTAGTCACGATGTCCCAAAACTGCCCTTGTTGATGCAAATCAAATCGACCCCTATAACCATCTACTCTCCAAACGGTTTCTTTTCTTCCGAAACACGCTTTTAAAATATGCATGTCTATACTAAAGTTATAAGGACGGTGGGCGTCGATGTATTCCCAATGGTTCCAAAAACCACGGATATACTTCTTGATATGAAAGTGAATTTATTCTTCTTATATTCTTCAAAATACTTTCCGATGAATAAAGCGATGTCAAACTAGTCTGCCCTTGAAAATAGTTAATTTTAACGTTGAAGCCATATATGTTTCCAATATATTTTATTTATTAAAACTGGTCAAATGCGACCATCTGCTAATTTAAGACTCGTTCACTCACTGGTTTTATAGTTTAAAGAGCAAAGTCAATCTCGTAACCTTTAAAAATCTAAAGGTTTGTTTCAGTAGAAAATCGTGAACTAGTACGGAACAGGAGTTCCATGCCATGCATGCCCAGGGCAGGACTTGTTCAGAACATGATATAGACCGCATGTTCAGAACAGGATGTCGAACTTTAAATTTTACCGTTTTTGGTAATTTTTCAAGGTCATTTAATTGTAAAAAGACAGGGCAAAAGGCTGCCATTTTGTAGTATCATTTTCTCAACCAATATTTTTTTAGTTTTATACATTCAAAGTTTAAAACATGCCTACTTTAAAAAAACACTTATTCTTATTAGAATTACATTTACAGAAGGATCACTTTCCTTTTAAAACAACAAATGTTTCTTTTGTCAAATTACGCCGTGCTCCAGTATACATTTATATATTTACGTTTTTCGGCAATTTACAAAGAGAAATATTTTTGTCAAGTTTATAATTTTTCTTGCCAGCGCTAAAAGTTATGAATACAATTTTTCATCAATGCACAATTATTTGGTTATTACTGCCTGTCCATCAACTGGTTTAGAGTCGAGGGCAGGTTATAAACGAAAGTTTCAAAGATTTAAGGTGTACAAAAGAAAACTTTTGAGATTATGTTGATCTTGCGTACAACTTTATTAGAAAGTCTAAAATTTCTCGAGAGTTTTTGAGACAGAGTGCGAAGACCAATAAAAGGTATCTAAAATCTAATGGCAAAAAAGGTTTTTGCAGTATAATATTCAATTTGTTCAACGAAACAAGGAAAGAAAAACCTAAAAATTTTAGTGGGACGAATGTGAATCATAGAAGCAATAACCAGTCGGGAAAATTATTCTTTTATGACAAAGTAATACGTCACGTCGGTGGTGCCGAGAAGGACGTATGAGATTGAATCCAAGACGTTGGCTAACGCCCCCCCCGCCGCAGATTGGATTGCCCCTCAAAGTTGCCAACTTCTCCATTATCTAAGGCATCTAAGGCTTCCATCAATCGATGGAACGAAACGATAAGTAAGTTCCAACGGATTGTCTCCCGATCCAGAAGAAATGGCATCCCCCGATAATTTCCGTCTATTTATTTGAGATTGTAAACGTCTTTGGAGGCAGAGATTAAACTGCTTCCCAATTTCAACCGGCACCACTTTCACGGAAACTGACCTCTCGAGTAACAACTTTCTCCTAGGACTTATTAAGGTCTTGTCACAGAATTTTTCACGTACGTACTTCAGAAATCAACCGTTAAATAAAATTATATGCCGGGGAGGGGGAATAAAACGGCCAATTTGGTTACAGGAAAAGCAGGTCGGAACAAGGCGATACACTTTGGCGTTTTTCCATAATGAAAATATCTGCATATATTTTTGCCACCTGGATCGAATATGAATCATTACTGGAATGGACAGCTTGGTAGATCCGTAATCAAAAATTGAGAGGGACAAAGAATAAGATATACCGATCCTCCAACCATCATTAACCGTGTAATTTTCAATAAATATTTTTAATTGTTGATGTTGTGAGTTGGATCTTCAGGAGGACAAATGACTTTTTTGATTGAATAATCTTCAGTCATTTGACCTCCTGAAGAACCAACTCTCAGCATCGTATACTGCATGTCGATAACCTCAACTTCATTCTTAAGATTAATTAAGGTTTTAAATTGAGATAAAAATGTCAGTGTCATGAGCGGTATTCGAACCCACGATCTTTGGCTAGATACGCTGCTGCTCTACCACTTGAGCTTCGTGACTTCGATCCACTCGGACACTAACTTTCCATCTCAACCTCACCTTTTGAATTTTCCCTCCTTTTTGCCATTTTTCAAATGTCGTGTAATATATTTGAATCTCGCCGACAAATGAAATGGCCACGGAGACCTTTAGTGAAGTATACTTCATTTAACTTATTAAATTCACTAATTTTCGTGGTCCGCTTGACCAATTAGTATCATTCAATTAATTAAGGTTTTTAGTTGAGATAAAAAAGTCAGTGTCACGAGCGGGATTCGAACCCACGATCTTCGGCTTGATACGCTGCTGCTCTACCACTTGAGCTATCGTGACTTCGATCCACTCGGACACTAACTTCCCATCTCAACCCCACCTTTTGAATATTCCCTCCTTTTTGCCATTTTTCAAATGCCGTGTAATCTGTTTGATTCTCGCCGACAAATGAAATGGCCAATGGTGCTTTAGTGAAAATTCAAAAGGTGAGGTTGAGATGGGAAGTTAGTGTCCGAGTGGATCGAAGTCACGAAGCTCGTGGTAGAGCAGCGGCGTATCTAGCCGAAGATCGTGGGTTCGAATCCCGCTCGTGACAATGACATTTTTATTTCAATTAAAAACCTTAATTAATTGAAAGATATTAATTGGCCAAGCGGACCACGAAAACTAGTGAATTCATTCTTAAGTTTTTTGAAAAGGAGTGTTGGAGTAAAGTGGAGAAGAAAATCAAAACAATTTACTTCATTGCCGGACATTTAAGTTTATATTGAACCTTCTCCTAGAAGTAAAACTCTATAAATTTCCTTTTTAGTTTTCAATTGTTTAAAATGAATGTTTACTTACGAATAAATAATAACTTCTGACCGGTAGCGCGGATTTTCATTATACCGAGTTATCTTTGAGGCGTTTAACTGAAAAAAACGAGATTGTTTTCCCCCACAAAGCGAAAATAACTTTCTTATCAGTACCATTTCGCTGGTGGTTCTTATTTCTCCCGGCAGACAAATCCAATGACCTTTTATTTTCTTGTTCATCCCTTCACTTCCACCCCGGGTAACCCATAAAAACAAAACGGAACCCTTTAGCCTTACGTTACTTCTAAATCCAACCCCGGTTCAAGATTTGCCTATTGGAATACAAAAAGATAGAGGATGGATTTTCACTGAGATTGCACATTTCCGCATCTCTCAGGCTCTCTCCGCTCCCGTACACATCTTGGATGAACAGAGATCTTCAAACAATTCACCTAAGGTATAATACTTGTTAACATTTACAGTAACCCTCTATCCAGAGGAATTTTTAATTAAAGGAGAGAGTACTTATCACTACATACAATAAAAAATATGCGCATATGTTTTCCCCGGTCAGAATACTGCACCTGGAGAACAAATGATAAAAGAAACCCGGAAGACCAAAAATGTTGAGGTCATTGAGAATAGAAAGGTTAGAGATAGAAAACAAAAAACACTAATTATTACACCTAAACAATAATTGTCCAAATAGATCATATTATTATTCGGTAAAGTGTTCGTTGCTTTACAGTCTTGTCTGATTTCGGACCTAGCAGTTATTCTAGGTGGTATCAAGTTCTCTTCGCTAATTATCGCATAGGCCTAAAAGGTCCTTTTTTAATTTTAGTACGATGCAATTTTTTGGGTTTGCAAGTCGATTTGTTCTGTTTCATTATACATTTATAAAGCATTACCCGGAAGGGTTAATGCACCAGAACCCTATCTAGGAATAAAAACAGATGTACAGAAAAGTCCCCCATTAATGAAAGGTTTGCTAATAAAATTAAATGGAGAGAGATAAGGAGAAGGTGTGCGTGAAAGAAGGAAATGAGCTTGATTAAATTCCACTCAGAATCTAAGAATAAATCTTAAAGAAGGAATCGCCCACCGAGGAGATGTAACTTCAAACGAGCTTACTTCGACTGTTTCACAAGTTAGCTTGCCCCCTATATTCCACCATTTAAATTACTACTTTAAACTAACGCCAGGGACTCACAGCCCCTCAGTGCATTTATTTTACTCTGAGCGACCGGTACAAAACTCTTCTTTAAATCTGCGCAGCGTTCAAATTGTTTGCAGCGTTACAAAAATTGTATAGTTTATACCTGGTACGGAAACCCTAGCCGTTGTTGTCTTACAAGAGCATAATTATGCAAATGGTTCGAATGGTTTTAATTAGTTTTGAAATATTAAAACCTGGATTGTTTCACTTTGATGAACACGTCCGCTGAATAAATATTTGAAACGAAACTTAACGGATTCACTTCAAGATCAAACCTAACACGACATTAAAGGAACTCATCAAAAATTTTATTTATACAGGAATTATATTTATTTAGATATATTACCGGTCTTAAATTATATTAATTAATTTATTTTAATTTTTGAAGGACCAATTTCAGTTTTGACGTAAATAAGTTTACATTAAGATATAAAAATATAGGGAAGAACAGACACACTGGGAATAAGTACCATAGGGTCAGCTATGAACTTGAAACATTGAAATAAAATATATCCCTTAAATCTGAAACAAAAACATCATACATATGCAAAAATACGTTATTGACAACAAATTTGACATCGTGTGATGTGGTCTGGTGTAATGTGGATTTAAAAAAACATTCGGTCTTACTATAATGTAAGATGTGAATATGAATTTATACAATGATTTACACAGTATAGGGATGGCCTTGTTAGCCTTTCAGGATTAGTATTAATAATCCAAAAATTTAAACACAGAACAAAACAAACATAAACGTAACTTTTTTAGAAATGGTTTATATCAATCGTTGGCACGATGAAGAAAATAATATAAATTTAATTTCAAATAAAATGTATATTTAGTGGTCTCTAAGAGGTGTTAAAACGAAATTAATTTCACGAAAAAAATTATGTCCTAGTTTATTCAAAAATATTTGATCTTTTGAAATTTTTGATTATTGATATAAACCGTGAGATGCGGTCTGGTGAGATGTAGGTTTCAGAAAAACATTTTCTTTATCGTGCCAACGTTTCGATCTTTATTGAGATCATCTTCAGGGCCTGAGATTTACAAACATTGTTTAAATTTAACAAAAACATGTAGGATGTGGAAAAAAGTAAATTTATACAATGCAAACAAATATTTTTATATTCAATCAAAGTATTTCTACTCACCCAAAGTGTTTATTTTCTGCGTAAGTGTGCCATTCTTGCGAGTCGTGTTGAGAGTGCCAGTGAGATATTGCTGTTTTATGTTTACAGACGTTGGATTTTGAAGGGGTGGGGAAGGAATTACAATGTTTGTAAATCGCAGGCCCTGAAGATGATCTCAATAAAGATCGAAACGTTGTCACGATAAAGAAAATGTTTTTCTGAAACCTACATCACACGAGACCGCATCTCACGATTTCCGAATAATCGTCGACTGACGGTTACTAATCACAACACATTGATATAAATCCTTTTTAAAAAGATAGTTCCTACTCACAGTAAGTTGTTTTGCAACCCCAGAACCACTTGTGTGGCAAATACGAGTCAGACGACTAACCACTTGACTACCTATCAATCCTGTACAATTCCAGGAATATTTCATTTTTATTAGTTACGATGGAACTTACTATCGATTTCCTGGGTCACCACTTTGACCTGGATCGTTTCGTTTGACCTGGGGACAACCGTCTTTTGTTGGGCCTTCACTCGGCAAAAAGTAAGTTGTTTTGCAACGATCCGGATTTCAAGCCTTTTAGCTCATCATCAGGTTGAAGGACTTCCACAACCACGTCTCTCGACATGAATTGCCAAAGTGAACCCGCTGATACCTCCGCCAACGCGAGTATTGCAGTTGCAAAACAACTTACTGTGAGTAGGAACTATCTTTTTAAAAAGAATTGAACACCACACTCACTCCATCATTTATCATTTCCATTGATATAAACGTTGATAGCTTTTACTATATTTATATTGCAATCTGCATAAGAATGCTATACAATGATCTATTCACATAGTTGATTAAAATGAGCACGGCTGTTGCCAGGGCTTCGCAAAGTCACCTTTTCAGGATACATCCGCTCCACCCCAGAAGCGCCAAACAGGCTGCGGTCCTCGTTCGTTTTTGCTCCGAAGAGACCTGAACGGTGGCGCCAGGTGAAGCCAAACAGCCGTTGGAACGGGATATATTCAAGGGACTCCGTCTGCGTAGTCCTGCGTCATCGCATGCTGTACGTTGCGATTGTTCTAACACGAGGTGCACCGTAGGTCATACGCACAGGCGTAGGTGGATGGCCACCACACCAGGGTTCGCAACAGCACAGGTCACATCAACCCTCGGGGTATCGGTGTTTTAAAAAAAGCCCACTTGTAAGTATATCTGGTTGGAATGCATGGCCGCGGATTCGAACTCGGGATCTTTACAGTGATGAGAGCCGTGACAATGCATAAACCGTTGCGGTCACCGACTTCCAATTACGTGAAAGTGTCAATAATTGGTGACTTTACCCTAATCCTTTATTTTTAAAGAATTTTAAATTTGGACTTAGTTTAATATGTTCTTCTAAGAGTCCAATTATTTTATATTTAACAGAAAATCTCAAGAAATTTGCTGTATATGGTTATAATAAATATCATCTCCTAAGTATTTACCACTTTAAAGAAAGAGTTAATTTTTAAAAAAATAAAAACAATATAATTTCATTAGTGTCTCTGCTGTGACCGCGTAACAAAATCCTATTGTGTAATCACATTTTATTATGTACAGGGTTAAAATGAAATAATAAAACAAAACCCAAAAATTGATGCAGCCTCTAAGTAACATAAAGTTCGGTGTAGGTTAAAGTTGTCACTAACTTTTTGACTTTCGAAAAAAACGGAAGTAGAAACAGTTGAGAAAAAATATTCCTTTTTTATTGCCCGTTTTTACTTTCTAAGTGTCTGCCAATCAAGTTCAATGTTGTCAATATTTTTGTTATTATTTAGAGATTGTGAGATAGGTCTGGTGTGAATATTTTTTTGCATTGTATAAATTTACTTTTTTCCACATCCTACATGTGTTTGTTAAATTTAAACAATGTTTGTAAATCCCAGGCCCTGAAGATGATCTCAATAAAGGTCGAAACGTTGGCACGATAAAGAAAATGTTTTTCTAAAACCTACATCTCACCAGACCGCATCTCAATTGGTTTATATCAATAATCAAAAATTTCAAAAGACCAAATATTTTTGAATAAACTAGGCCATAATTTTTTTCGTGAAATTAATTTCGTTTTAACACCTCTTAGAGACCACTAAATATAAATTTTATTTGAAATTAAATGCATATGTTTTGACTCCCAAAACTTTTCCGATTTTTGAGATGTCGTTATCGGGATATCTGACTAAAACGACTATAAATTCAAAAACTGCTGAACGCATTTTAACGTAAAGCATTCCATTTGAAAGAAAAGGAACGTAGCTTTTTACCGACGTTTGTCCTATTAAAACATAAAAATATTTCCACAAGAAATTACACAAAATAGCAAAATTATTTGCAGAAATTAACCTCTTTTTTTAAAAATGGAAATAATAGTCCGATTTTTTTATGTTAACAGTTATAAAATGCACTGGGCAATTTCTTTAAAAAACATTATCAGCATAAAAATCGGTCCCCTCCTTTTGAGAAAAATGATGTTAAAACTAGCACAAGTACTGTCAGTCTGGCAGAAAAGATCGAAAAGGATTTCCGCGAAAGTCGGTATCTAAGGGTGATATAACACTAGAATCACGGGTGCCGCAAATCGACAGGAAATTTGTATGTCTTTAGAAGTTGATACATTTAAAGGCAGAAAAAATGGCCAACATTTTGTTTTGTTTAGTAAATACTTGCAATCGTTATAATTTTTATTTTTGTTTAGTGGATATTTAAAAAAAATGTAAGATGTAGCTAAATAGAAAAATTAAACTGAGTAAAACCAATTTTACTAAAAACGTTCCTATAGAAATAATGAAGAAAAGATGAAAGAATGAAGACTCAGTACGGAATATTTTCTCCTCTTGCATATACCACGTGGCATTGATTTTATAGGGTTTTGAATGTAGTGCTGAGGAATATTTTCACACTCCTACAACAGCGCCATTCTTAATTCCTTCGAATTCTCTGCCATCACTGAGCGAGCGACTTTTTAGCCAATTAGTGGCATATAAGGAACAACTTCTGATAACACATCCTCAATATATACCACAGTTGTTAGGGAACATTCGATAAATATCAAGTTTATGCCAACTCTTTTTTGGAATGAAAATTTTGCAGGGATATATCGCTTTCCTGTTCTTCTTCAAATCGGCCGTCAGAAGACCTCAAACAAAACCTTGACTCATCCAAAAACAAGTTTTTAGTCCAATCCTGCTTACTCCAATTGACGTGATTTCTTGCGAAACTTAACCGAGCTGTCCTGTACCTTATCAGCAGTTCTGGGCCGGTGGCAGCCGAATCTGCATCACTTAAAACCACTGAAACAAATTTGTAACTTAAAAATGCTACAATTTAAAACAATCAAACCACCGGAACGTTAGAAAGAAGCTTCACAGAAAAACCAACTAAGAAGGGATTGATTATTTAAAAATTTATTTATAAAATCCAAGTGTAAACACACATGGGAAATTTTATGCGAGTTTTATTTACCTCTAATCCTTTTAAAGAAACCAAATATTGCTGTAAGATAATCAATGAAGAATTATCTAAGAGATAATAAAATATTAAGTGTGGACACTTTTTTTTTGCCTCTCGGTAATATTACAAAAAACGTTTTATTGAAATACCTCATCCCACATCTGGAGCTTCTCTATGTGAGCCTTCGTAATTCACATCCTCTCTGTTGCGAGCCCCAACTTTTAGACTAAGTCTGTCGATATTAAATAAGTACCATAAAAGTTTATTTACTAAACTCTTATATTCTCCTTACCTGAAACCAAGAAAAAAAGGTGAAATATGTTATACAGCCTGTGCTAATTATTGTTGATTTATTATCAATTAAAAGCGGTGGGAGCAAAAGCGTACAAGTGTGGGTTGTGTGAAAATTTAAAATAGATTTTCGGCAAATAGAATTTAAACGTTTTCTGGAACTTTGCGAACAGTTTCGATGCAGTAAAAAAGATGGAGGAGGCCTCTGAGGGTTTCTTAAATGACAAAGTTCCGTTATAATACAAAGTTCTCGTGGCAATTTTGGCCAAATTAAGTAGATTCTTAAAAACACCTCTTGTTCCATTGTTTTAACTTTTCTATGATATATTTCTGCTCTACTCTACTTTATGAAGCTGGAAGGTTTTTAATGCGCCTAGTCTTTATATTGGTCTGGTTATTTCTTAAACAGGAGGCAATTTTCTGTTTTCTAATGTCCAGTGTTTAACTTAAAATTAACTCCTCTTGGTTATTTCCTAATTCAACTATATGAGACCTATTGGAAAGCTTGGTTGTTCGCCTTTCCGCATATTTCATCATGGATTAGATATATTGCTATAATCAGTGAGAAAAATAACGATGAAATCAACAAATTTTTCTTAAACGTTTGATTTTTATGACCGGATCAATTTATTTCCAAAGGCGACGTTTATGCTATTAAGTGTATTTCATCTCATTCTAGTCGCTTATAAAGTTCCATATATAAGTGGGAAGTTTATGGGCCAACAAACAGCTGAGGTCATCGCCGGCCCTCTGCGTGTTTTCCATCTTTTTCTTTTCTTTCGCGCATATTTTGTTTTAAACTGCAGCCATTTGAGCATCTCGATCTGGTTACTGACTCTCTGATTTCAGATATATACTACGTTGATATTCTAGAATGCTAGTCTCTCGTTTGTACCTCAGGTTGTCAAATACAGAATAAAAACAAAACATACAATACATATATATACATCACCACAAACATAGATGTCTGGTCACATTCATTCCCCCAGAGTACTCGATATTCCTCGGGGCGGGGTTATAAGCAACCCCTTCCTTTCACGCTAATAAATTACATTCATTCCGATAAATTAACACAAACACAACACTCGATAGAAACATAGAGGTCTGGTCACTTTCACTCCCCCAGAGTACTCGATATTCCTCGGGGCGGGGTTGAACCCTCTCCACTCTCGCTAATAACTTACTTTTACTCTCCAGACGTCACACACTCACCCCAGAGTACTCGATATTCCTCGGGGCGGGGTTTAATCACCCCTTCCTTTCATGCTAATAAATTACATTCATTCCAATAAATTAACATAAAGTCAAACAGAGACACAACACAAACACATAAAACTATATACATTTAAAAATCCCTATAGCCCTGAGGTACCGGAACAGCGATCTGTGCCCGCTGCCGTGCCCCAAGACTACGCACAGGTCCGATGATATGCCAAAATATTGTCTATAGACATCAAGCTTTCTGCACTTGAAGAGGTGCTCGACCGTTATTCTATCCTTACATAACGGGCACCTACGCGGTCGCTTTCCGGCCAGAAGGTGCCCGTGTGTTATTCTCGTATGACCTATGCGTAGTCTTGTCAGTATGGCCTTTTCCCTTTTCGAACCGTTCTCCGTGGACCAGGGACCGACTTCTTTCTTAACCTGCCACAGTTTGGCAGGGTTAATTCTATTTCTTCGAGCCCAGCGGGTTTCCCATTCTTTTTTTACTGAGTTTGAAATTAGTAGTTTTAGGTCCGCTGGGCGTATAGGTTGGGAATCGTCGTGGGGCATTCCAGCGGCTCCTTTGGCCGCCCTGTCTGCTTCTTCGTTCCCGGCTATCCCTATGTGGCCGGGAACCTATGTCAACACGACCTTCTTCCCAACTGCATCGATCTCTTTTTCCAGTTCCATATAGATCGGTGAAGTCGTTTCATATCACTGTTTTTTTGTGTTTTTTTCGAAACAAAATCACAGACATTGTTAGGCAAAAAATAGAGAATTTTTTTCTAAAAAATTACTTTTTAGAGATTTTTGCAGATACCAAAAACGATTGTAAGTTTTGGTTCTTGCTAAAACATATCAACGTAGTTAGCTAGGGTATTTTTTTCTCTCCCTGTATTACCCTGTTTTAGCCTAAAAATTCATAACTCTCTGAATTTTATCCGAATTGCACACCATTATAACCGTTGGAAAGCTGGATTTTTCATTTTAAAGAATTAACATGTTATTGAGGATTAGATGTTCGGGCATTATCAGTGAGAAAAATAAGAGTAAAATTAACAAAAACTTCTCAAACTTTTGGTTTTTTATGTCTAGTTATAGTTATGTCCAAAGGCATCATTTGAGTCATTAGGTGTATTTTAAATGATTCTAGACATTTATAAAGTTTCATATAGATCAGTGAATTTGTATCAGATTGGTCACTTTTTGTGATTTTTGAAAAACAGAATGTTATTTTGTATTTTCCCAAAACATTTGTATTCAGGGGTTTTTTCCAAGTGCAAAATACGAATATTAGTGGTATTCACGATGCTTATTAGATGTAATTAAAGTGTTCATTATGTTATTAAAGTCCTCTAACGTACCCCGTAGATCAGTTAAATAATATCAATGTTATCAACTTTTTGTGTGAAATTCGATGAAAATCCGAGGCTAAAATCCTGAGAAAATTTTTTTTTTATTTTCCCAAAAATTTGTATTCAAGGTTTTTTTGGTGTGAAACAAAACGAACTTCGGTTTTTGGTAAAATATATTTTAAAACACTTTATATACGTCGCTCTGTCTCAATTAATGTATGTCAATATTTACTGTCCACGTTTGCTGTCTAATTTTGACGTTTTATTATTTGTAATAACCCTTTAATAAAATAAATATTTTCACTTCATTTTCTTACAGTTCACATAAGATAATTTATGAAGCAATTTGGCGAAATCAATCGAAAAACTCCCTATTCCGAGGGCCGTTGTTTTAGGTGATAATATGGGCGAGTTGGGAAAAGCTTTCGGGCCGATTGTTAATTGACTTTGAGTGGAAAGTCCCGAGCGATGCGCAGCTTGCATCCGGTCCAGATGCCTGAGAGGCAACTTTAGAAAAGGGGAGAGGACTTAATGGCTAACAGACGGGGAAAGTTTTCAGGGAAAATTGACAAGATTTCTCCAACCGTCTTGAAAATATGAGGCAGTGGTAATATCAAAAATGGAAAATTATGCAAAATTTTAAATAACCTGCCTTTTAAATTGCTTCTGCATGGACATAAATTGTCAGACAATTGAACATCGAACAGTGATAATATGAGGTTCTTTTCATTTCGGATAAAACATATCCAACAAAAAACATTTAGAGTAAGTAAAGTGAAAATGTATATGCTATAAGGTGTTTTGACATTGAATCAATAAATCCATTTTGGATGGTGTGACTTGGGATTTGTCGTTTATAATCGTTTGCTTTGCATATCTTTTTTTGTTTTTGTTTATCAGAGGCGTATTCGCTTATTACCATGAGCAGGGATTACGCTAAAAATTTATCGAATGTTTAAAAATACTCATTTGGCAAAGTAACAATTGAAACTCATAATTTTGGATAAGTTCACTAATTTCGTGGTCCGCTTGACCAATTAATTAATTGTAATATATTAATTGGTCAAGCGGACCACGAAATTAGTGAATTTAATGAATTTAAATGAAGTACACTTCACTAAAGCTCTCCGTGGCCATTTCATTTGTCGCCGAGAATCCAATCCGATTACACGACATTTGAAAAATGGCAAAAAGGAGGGAAAATTCAAAAGGTGGGGTTGAGATGGGAAGTTGGTGTCCGAGTGGATCGAGGTCACGATAGCTCAAGTGGTAGAGCAGCGGCGTATCTAGCCGAAGATCATGGGTTCGAATCCCGCTCGTGCCACTGACTTTTTTATCTCAACTAAAAACCTTAATTAATTGTAATATTTTGGATAAGTTATTTTACCATAGGACAGATAACAAATGTACTGTTTTATTCATTTCCCTGATTTTTTTTTCGAGTGTTCGCAACAGCAGAGGTCATATAAACCATCAGGGTGACGTGTTTTTGAAAAAAAGCCCATTTGTAAGTATGTCGCGTTCGAATGCAGGGCTGCTGGATTCGAACCCGGGACCTTCACCTTACAGTGATGAGCTCCGTGTCAATGCCTGAAACGTTGCGGCCACCGACCCCTCCCCGCCCGAGTTATTATTTTAGCATATTATGTTGTTTGCCTTACATTAAGATGCACGCTCTTTGGATCAAATCAACTCTTTGATGTAGACCCGTGAACTTCCATACCTCAAGTTAATGTAATTGAGCTAATTCAAGCCGTGATTTGAGGCAAAATAAAGTGCTTTTCTTTTCCATCTTAAGACCTTAATGTTTCCGACCGTTACGAAACAGTTCCTTGCAAGAAACACCCATTAAAGCCATGCCTCTAGGGCGACTACCCCACCCACCGATCCGCCGTAAGAAGAGTTATCTCCGATGATGTGGGAAAAGAATGGAGGATTCCCCGGGAGGAGTTAAGTGCAGAAAAAGTGAGTTAAATAATGAAATACTTCGGTCTAGAAAGGAAGCGGAGTAAAAACCGAAATAAGATGGGCGTTCAAAAAAAAAAAAAAACTACTCACACAAGGGGCAGGGAAAATCCTCCTTATCACGTCTTTCCCGTAGCCGAGGCCTATCTGTGTTTATATTTCAGACCGTCTGGGTATCATATCGAATATGCAAACAGAACATTCTTACATATTTATGAAAAAAAAAAGTTGAGAACATTAGTACACAAAAAACATTTTCGGTTGCCAGGTCACATTTTATGTCTTAAAAAAATATTGGGTTACCCTTCTATTATAATTCCCTATGTGTTAATATTAATAGAATAAAAAGGTTTTCTGGCAGGTATGATAGTTAATTGTTTTTATATAGTATCTTAGTTTGTTATTATTTTCTCAATTTAATCCTGTTTGTATTTCATAAAAAATTATTCACATGGATAGGTTTTAGGGCCTAATTACGAAAATCGTTTTGCGGTGACGAAAAAAGCGTTAAAGGGAAGTACGCATGCGCCTGGACAGTTAATAATTTTATAACTCCCTGCCCTGGAAATCTTCCTGAATCTACCACCAATCTTCATCCTGTGATAGGCTAGAGCCATGAGTTAAAGACTTACAATAAGCTCCAATAACCCGGACAAAAAATAATCATTAAAATTTCGAGAGGGAGACAAAGTTCCGGATAATGTCTGATGACGTTGTCATGCCAAAATTCAGACTTGATAAGAAATTTCAATATAAAATGCCCCATAGAGAATCCTGAGAAGAAGGGATCCAGTTAATCCCGATAATATCTGGTAAGATCGAGTATTGGTAAAAAGATAGTATCTACGGAAATAAATGAAGAAACAAAATTCACATAAACGTTGGGAAATATTTCACGCTATTGTAAGCGGAGATGGTGTTTATTGAACACTGTGCCTGGGAGATCATAAAACTTGGAATTGCAAACATAAGAAGAGCTATCTATTCGGACACTAAAGGTAACTAACTCGTCGGTAGTAAAGTTAGGACACATATGGGATTTCATGAAGCCCATCTCAGACATTGTGGAACGAAATCATTCTTGTTATCTAGGCCCACAAAGGCAGAGAAGACAAATTGGTTAAGTCGTCCAATGAGGAAGCCTAACAGCACTGAACCGTTATGCGGGCATACCTAATTGCCAAAAACGTAGAATGTGTCCTCCCTTCAATGGGGTTGTATCCCAAAGATCATTAAATGACCATCGCAGAAACTCACAGCAGACCTGCTAAACCTTGGACTTGTCACAAATAGAATGATAGTAGTCCGCTCACTAGACATTGTAGAGGCATATGTACGGACGAGGAGAAACAAGCAATTGCCAGGAAAAGAAGAAACTCGTGCTCCTGGTAGAGAAAACCTGAAGGATTTGTACACGCTTGTGAATGTGGCAGAAAGCCTTAATCTCGATGAAGTACCCAATAGACCAATATTGGTCGCGATATGCAAGACAACAGGACGACTTCTTTAACCTTTAAATTTAGAAAAGGATCTTTGGGAAACTGAAGCTGGATGTAGAAGAAGTTATTGCAATCCTTAATGGAAGGGATAACTGGAGGAAGCTTGTGGTGTACCTCACTCACGCTCTGCGGTACCGAAAATACCTGGTTGGCCACTTCAATTTTTAAAATCAAAGAAGGTCATTCTCAAGTTACAAAAATAGGGATATAAATTTATAAAGCAACTCGACAGAGGGCTAAGGCCATTGTCAATTTAGCTTTTCGAAATGCATATTTAATTTAAATACTTTTTTGTAAATAAAGCTTTCATTCATTCAAATTTAGAAAATGTTTGGTTGTTGTAATGGTGGACTGATTGCGCACGCACACACTCTGAACTGATTTGGCAATCGCACTGTGTGGACTGGGCGCGTATGTGCACTCCTGGAATGATTTCATAATTAATAACAAAGAGTGACCTGAAAAATTTTAATAATGAGAATTTCAAAAAGCAAAAACAAGTGCCTAATGATTTTCCTATACAATATTTCAAGTTCTGTAAGTACAATTTTGAAAATAGTAACATTTTCAAAGCGATAAAGGATTTTCGTTAATTTTTATACAACAAACAATATGCTCTTCCATTAGAAAACAAAAATTGTTTTCTGCACCGTATATCTTGTGATAAAAGTGAACGCTTTATAGCTTAAAATATAGAGGAGCATAAATCATTACAGACTTGTGGTTTTTTCTATATTTTTATTTTTTAGAAGAGTGAGTAGATACACTTCTCATCTTTTATATAAAACATCCTTTTCGTATAGAAAAGTTTATTTTGCCATTAATTATTATTGTACATCAGTTTCAAATCTCTGTTTACTTTTTACAGTAAAATTAAAATAGTACTCTACGCTATTAAATTCACTAGTTTCGTGGTTCGCTTGACCAATTAATATCATACAATTAATTAAGGTTTTTCATTGTACGATATTATTTGGTCAAGAGGACCTCGAAACTAGGGAATTTAATAAATTTAAAATGAAGTATCCTTCACTAAAGCTCTCCGTGGCCATTTCATTTGTCGCCGAGAATCAAATTGATTACACGACATTTGAAAAATGGCAAAAAGGAGGGAAAATTCAAAATTTGTGGTTGAGGTGGGAGGTTGGTGTCCGAGTGGATCGAGGTCACGATAGCTCAAGTGGTAGAGCAGCGGCGTATCAAGCCAAAGATCGTGGGTTCGAATCCCGCTCGTACCATTGAATTTTTTATCTCAATTAAAAACCTTAATTAACTCTACGCTATAATGTGCACTTTTAAATTAACTTGGCTGATTATCTATTATTTATGCCCAATTGTTGATTACTGTATTATTTTCATTTTTTTTAACTTGAGCACATTTTACTTAAAACAAAATCGTGTCACCATTTTCGTGGAGAAACACAGCTTTAGCGGGAAGCATGAAATCGGTAAAAACGTACGCATGAGCAAATCATTTGATGGGGTGGACACACATGTTTAATCTGCCAGGCTCATTGTGCATGCTCAGTCAGTTCGAGATGTGCACATTTTCAACCTGCACGTGTTCTGTGCACGATGAATCCGTTTAGGTTGTTGCTCAAGCGCCTTGAATGCAATTTTCCTAATTATAGCTCGTTAACGGTAATTCAGAAATCTTATCAAATCATTATTATTTTAACATTATCTAATTTTGTCAGGGATTTCACAAATTCGCTGTTCTAAAACCGGCCCATGACTGTTTTTCAGTAAAGCTAAGAAAAAAATCTCAAGATGCTTGAATAGGTAAGAAAAAAAAGAATAGAGAGAGAGAAAGAGAGAGAGAGAGAGAGAGAGAGAGAGAAAGAGAGAGAGAAAGATTTTAGCAATCATGAAATAGGCAATACAATTGTCGAAAATCCATTTATATACCATATCAAAATATAAAAGTCACAATAAACATCACAGAGATAAATAATAAATAGTTTACAGTATATAAAGAGATATAAAATAATAAATGTAAATTTAAAACTATCTGAAAATTCAATACTTTTTAAAAGGATAGTTCCTACTCACAGTAAGTTGTTTTGCAACGATCCGGATTTCGAGCCTTTTAGCTCATCATCAGGTTGAAGGACTTCTACAACCACGTCTCTCGACATGAATTGCCAAAGTGAGGCGGTATCAGCGGTTCAGTTTGGCAATTCATGTCGAGAGACGTGGTTGTAGAAGTCCTTCAACCTGATGATGAGCTAAAAGGCTCGAAATCCGGATCGTTGCAAAACAACTTACTGTTAGTAGGAACTACCCTTTTTAAAAAGTATTGAAAACCACACTCACTCCATCATTTATCATTTCTATCTGAAAATTCGTCTGCACTAAAAAAGCCATGTGTGGCTATCCTGACAAATAATTTCCCTTAGCTTGTTTTTATATTAGTGTTTTAATTTGTCAGGTAGAGCATTATAATATTTCACCATCCAATCGTTTGTAATAATTTGTGGAACTTCCAGTCTGTTACAGGTGTTGACAAATTTATTTTGAGATCTAGTTTCATGATGGTGTAAAGTATTCACACTTCTAAATTTACAAAGGTCAATAATAACACACATGATACAGTTAAGAATATAAATACAGAGGAGAGTCAAAATTTGTAAATCAATAAAGGCCTGCCTGTAGACGTCTCAGGATTTTAGTTTTGCAATTAACCTGACTGCTTTTCTTTGGGAAGCAAAAAATTTTCTCTGCTGGTGGAACATCTCCCCACAATGGTATGGAGTAACACATATCGGTACGAAAGGAGCAATAATATACTTTTATTCCTCACTTAATATCTGTAGCTACTAGGCATCTCAATTAAATTATATTTTTGAACTTAATATTTTGGAATTGACTATCAGTTTGGGGTCGATTCTAACGCCCAGTATGCTGTTTAGATTAGGATTTATTGGGAGTTCCGAGAAGTTCCTTAGGTTAGGATAAGGATTAACGTTCTATTGGAATGAGGCATCATCCAATCCATTTTCCTCAAACCATTTTTTTCAGTTCTTCAAAGTATATTGATTTGCCATATGTGCCATTTCTAGGGATAACGACTCAAGTTGGAAAGATTAAGTGAAGATCATTTGTGAAAAATAAATATAATATACAGATTCAGAAAATTAAATAGAACGTACAGATCCTTGCAGAACTGCTATGTTGATCTTTACAAAATTAGTAAATTTTTGATTATGTTTAACAGATTGCATCCTGTTTGACAAATAAGATTCCATCAGCTTTATCGCAGAATCAGAACAATTATATAACATTGCTAATTTGGTTATGGACATCTTATGGGAAACACAATCAAACCTTTGCCTCTATCTAAAAAGCTTTATGCAGAATACTTGCCCTCTTCAAAACGGTTCAGGTTGTACGTGACAAAATATAATATGGCTTCTCAGTAATTCTCCCTGGTTTGAATCCGAATTGGGAGTCAGAAAGTTTAGCTTGTCAAAATAGCACGAAATAGCATAAAAATATTGGCCCTATATTTTGGTATTTCTTGTTTGTTTCCCTTTTTATTGACAGGTATAACTACTAGTCTTTTTAGACAACCATCTTTCTCCGTACCAACTCCCTAAATTAATAATAATAATTTTCTAAAAGTTTAATGATCAGGATTTATGTAGAATGTTTTTATATTAAACAAATTTGTCCAAATTAGCGATAAAAGTGGGTAGATTCCTTGTACATAATTTCATTTATTATGTTACATAAATATGGGATAAAATACCTGCTGTTCCCGAAAGATAGCCATCTTCTCTGACAGTCAGGCGGCACTTAAGGCCCTAGCCTCATGCGTGGTGAAGGCAAAGAGTGTTTGGAACTGCTTAGAGGCCCTGACGGGTGTTAGCGACACTAATGATCTGATCCGGGCATGGGTCCATCATTCTGGTCCAGCATTCTGGTCATAGAGGCAACGAAAAGATGTTGGCCAAAGAGGGAGCTGACATGGACTCTGTAGGTACTGAACACTACTGTGGCTTACCGTTTTGCCACAAAACAGGATACATCTTAAAATGGTTCTTTAATGAATCCAAACCATGGTTGAACCATACCACCCATACCACATGGCTGAGGCACGCGAAGATGTTCATAGAAGGGCTATCCGCAAAAATTACAAAGGAATTACTGCAAGGCAACCGCAACCGAACCATTATTCTGGTTGGACCTCCGACAGGGCACTGCCACTTAAGAAAACACCGGATAGGAGTACATACAGAAGAAACACTGTGAGATACTGCCAGGAATAGGAGGAGACCGCAGAACACATTTTATGTTTTTGTAAAGGTCTATGCAAGTGCAGGTTCTTGCAACTATGACTAGAAAAACCTCAAACAAGATCCTACACTAAGGAGCCGCTGGCAAGCTATGGAGGTTGATTACCGATCTGAAGCTGGCCAGTGCGTTATCAAAGACAGGGGAACACAATAGATCTACTCAGGTCGAGGTGCAGAAGGCCTTGTGGCCGCCTCTTTTATCCCTATCCTTATACCTGCTGTACCTTGGATTGTGGCATTCAGGCCGAAAGCTTCATTGGCTGAACTATTTTTTTTTAATGATTATGGCCTTTAGTACCTTTAACTCCGTACAATTCTGGAAGTAAAACTTGGAGCTACTATCAACAGGCAAATTTATTCATACGTTTTTGACCCAAAGCCACACATGGCTGATCAGTCGTGCAGGTTTAACATCGCGATGCGCCGTTTTGTCAATTATACAGCTTTGTGAAAATAGTTATTAGGAAAGAACTAAATAGTTAATTGACAATATTTGAAAAACATTATTATTATTACATATTACCAAGCGATATCTTAATTGAATTCTGAATGCAGCTGTACCTGGTACTGAGTACGAGCACTCCTACTTGAATTAAACCGATTTCCTTTGGGGGTATTTTTTATTTGGGAAATTGCGAATCGATTAGAAATATTATAAATTGATGCTGTTTTGCACCGTTTGCTTAAAAGTACGATACCGGGTTATTGTGCAGATTATAGGGATTTTTGTGAGAAGGGAAAAAGGCATCCACTGAGAAAGAATTTGTGAGCCCAACATGAGTCGACAGCGTTTGCTCTATATTGATCCTATATGAATGGGCTCGAGGAAAAATATATTATATATTTTCAATATTTAAAGGAATATATTAAATCATCATTAGTTTTATCGTGCATAAAATATATTTAACAAAATATTAAAGCTTTGATTCTTTTCATTTGTTAACACATCTCTTATGTTTATAAACCAACAATTTTCATTAGCTATTTTTCTCTTTCTCATGGAAAGTTTAATAAAAGAACACGAACATAATGCCATTAGTCTTTACCAACCCACACCTGTGGACTGGGCATTGGTTGAAAATTATTTTTTCGTACGATTCAAAAATAATTTTGGACATTAAATCGGCCGATAGAGTAATCTAATAATTATATTGTACTTTTTTATGTTTTTATTAATATATTTTCCTAATAAGGCAATTTTTAAAAAATATCAAAACTTCAGTTACACCTGCCTTCAAAAACTGATTATCTGTGTTTAGATGCTTTAATCAGCAAAATAAAGATTTATCTGACACTTCCAGCTCTCGTTGATGGATTTGCAACAGCAGATTAAATGTTTCAAATAGACAAAATTAACGAAAATTAATTAGTATCACGTAGGAGAAAATTTCTAAAATTATTTTTATGTCCTGTATAGTTTATAATAAATAAAGGAATAAATATAATGGTTATGTTATTTTACTGATAATTACAAGTTTCTCAAACTTTTCATTTTAACAAATCATTGATTCTAAACTCGCGGCGGGATTACAAACCATCCCAAATTTCGCAAGTTAAATATTTACCAATCGGCAAATTGTAGAGGCCACAATATTAACAGGAAGCTCATCCCTTTTGATTTTATTTGTTTTGTACATGCAAACCCAACAGAGGAAAAGTTATAAATCATACTGTTTTAAAACTGGAAACTGGAGATATGTAAAAAACACACACAAAAAAAAACGAAACTATGAGTGTTGCTTGATATATATCTATGTTAATTTGAATGCTTTTCTATTAAACGAAACGTTTCACATTTCCTGGTTCGTTAATCAGCCCTAACTCTAAGCCGGCCTACGTGTAAAAATAATAATTTCAAAAAGAGAAAATTAACGATGATAATGCTAATGAGGTACTATTTCGGGCGCGTGTAATTTTACCGTAATTCCGCGGTTTTAATTATGTAGAAAAGTTTAAATTAAGTGAGATTCTTGGGACAAACGGGGAAAGAAACAAATAGAGGATTAATTCCGTCTGTTCCTTTTAAAATATAATTCACACTAGGAGTCATTAGGGGTGCCGTCACGTTTTTAATTTTTAACGCCTTTTCTGTGATGCACAGCAGGTGAGGAAGAAGGAATGAGGACGCCCGGGAACATTGCAACGCGTGGATGAGAGAGATTTTACACAAAAAATTCAACTCGGAAAGTCACTTATTTTATATTTAAGTGGAGAATTTTTTGATCAAATATTTTATTTATTATCCAGGCGTATCATGATTACTTAATTAAAAGACGAACATCAATCTGCGTTGCTGAACTGGCATTGGGTCATTTATTCGGTACATCACTCCCGGAGTAAAGGTTTTCTAGGCACTGATGACCAACTCTGCCTCTATTAGCTCTGGTGTTTACGCCAATGTAAACATTTTTATATATGTTAGTTAAGCAGAAATCTTATTCTTTATTATTTTAAAAAATTATAAAGACAAAATTTGTAACGATTACGACGCTGGAGGGAGAAACAGGTCAATTTTCAGCAATCCTTCGTAAAAGGAGTGAGTCACCGCCTGGTTCTTGACCTGTACGCACGAACGTACAACAGCTCTCTTCAGCGAGTCGCTCCCTGGGTTTCAACCTGTTCGCACGAAGTACAGCTGTCTTCAGTCAGTCTCTCCCGAGGATTCAACCCGTACGCGCGAACGTACATCAGCGGTCTCCAGTCTGTCGCTCTCTGGCTTCGACGGGTACGAACGAACGCACCTTTGACGTCGTCCGGCGAGTGGCCCCCAGACTCCAATCTCAAGCTCCAAGATAAGCGCCAAATCGTTTGATCTTCACTGTCGTGAGTCGACAAGACGTACGAACGTCCTTACTCTTTTAATTCAACATTGACATTTTTTGTATTAACTTTCTCATAACCAACTCTCTATATATCTATATTTCTATATATTCGTTCACTTTGTTTTGTTTCTGGCCAGATTTTAGTTTCCGTATTTTTATCATAAATTGTCAGTTAATAAATTTAATCATCCAACGAATTATTCTTTTTTTTTTTTTTAACCTTAAGTCCTTTACGCAACAGCCGGCAACTATCCTTGGTAACGCCGGACTTGGAGGGTAAATATCCAATACTCACTCCCGCCGGCGACTACGAAACATCTGGCATTGTAATACAGAAATCGAAAATCCCTGCCAATGAGATCCCTGGTTTGATGGCTATTCCTCGATAATTTCTTAAACATAATGGATTGGAGTGAGCTTGCCTTCAAAAATATGGAGTCCAGTTCGTTTCCCAGTGTCCCGAGTCGAGACCATTTACACGGCCTTCTCCAAACTGCTCTGAAGGGAGCACTAACTGGGGCATTGTACGCATTGCCTGTTCTCGGTGGACTCTTTGGCGCTTGCCTTCACTAAACAGACAGAAACGTCATCATAAACGCAACAGCATTCCAATTGGTGTTCTTATCTAGGCGCTCGCTTCGCCTAATTCTCCTGAGTTGCAGGTGGCGGGCTGTTGCTGAAGGCCTTCTCAAAGGCCTCAATGTTAGGCCACCATCTTGCAGCAATGACAAAATTTCAGTATATTTAGAGACCAAAAAGTTGACAATTTTTTTTTCTCAAAATCTAAGAATATGTTTCTTTGTTAATAAATGCTTTTTATTTTTGTAAAAGTGAATGTAATTAGTTTTACAAAAAAATTTAAGATTATTAGGCAGTCAGTCCACTGCACCATTTTATAGTTCGTTGTTAGAACTGGAAAATTGTAAAAACAATCTTTTCACACAGAAAACAAATATGTTCACTTTTGATTAAAAAAAAAAAAAAAAAAAAAAAAAAAAAANTAAAAAATTAATTTTAATGGTTTGGTAGAAAATTAATCAAAACACTGGAATACGATTTTTTGATATAATGAATTTAACTAACAATTTATTGTACTCGCTTACATACATATTCTAAAATTGGAAAAATTTATTACACGGTTTTGATCATAAAATTACACCATTTTCGTCGGGTAGCATCAGAACAGGACACTCATATTTTTGTAGTTTTTCTCATGAGACATGTTTCATTCTGTGCAACATACGCTAGAAGTTATTCCACCTTCTATTCACACTGCTTATAGACATTTGTTTTAATAACAACCCAACTGGCACACAAGAGAGTTTTTTGTTATTTAATTCTATTAAGTTTATTTTATTAAATTCATTGAAGATTAAAGGGTAATTTTAGAATTTTTTTCCCATTTAACAGAGAAACGGATCTATTGTGTGTAAACGACAGATTTGCCACGACAAAGACAACGCCCCTGGCTCGTCACTTGGGAATATAGATCATTGGATACCCCAAACTTGTTTCCATTTGGTCCGACAAGTTTGACATTTACTCCCAAAGCTGCACGTTGTTACCAATAATTTATATTGACAATTGACATTATTTAATTTCTGTTTATTTTTCCATTTGAAATTGGAAAAACTAGGGTGCAAGTTTAAGATAATAGAAATGCTTTAAATATTTGGACTGTTTTTAATAAAATGATATAAAGTGCAAAGCTTAATTGTTTGTGGAAAATGAGAACGGTCATCGTCCACATAGTTAATTGGTATTGGCAGGTCGTAATGTTTGCTATATTTTATCATTACATTGAAACCTGACCTAAATCGTTTTTAAGGTTTTTTTTAGAACATTATTTATCTTTCATCTTTAATCAGAAAGATTGGCGCGGAGAAGAGTGAATAAAAAAACATCTTTCGCTGAAACCGGTTTGAGTTATTAAAAGTCTCTTAATCTCCGGGCTGTATAAAACCGCCCTTTTTCACAATCTATATCTGTTTGGTTTATCGACTTCTTTCACATCTGTTATTTAAAAAAATAAATAAATAAAAAACTACCTACTTTGAATTCAAATATCCGCCGATTGACTAATAATGGCCAATTAGGAAAATTTGAGATTTTTAAGGAGAGAGCTTCTTTAATGATAAAAAGGAACATTTCTTCTAAAATCCATTTTTTAAATTGATTTTTACATCTGTATATAATTGATAATGATTTAAAATGAAGTAATGATTCATTATATGCGTTATATAAAAGGCTATATGAGACCCAACGCTGAAGATGGCAACAAGCTTACGTGCGTCTGACAGACCAAAACAACAATAATTTTGTCTAATGTCGGAAGTTGAAAAGGCTTTAGGAGGAAGAGAAAGAGGTAAAGGAGTATTCAAGTCTTGTTCGATTTCACTTGTCTGTAGAGGATTATAAATGTCGGTGTGGATAGGTGCTGGGTAAAGAGATCGTTGTTTTCTTCGTCAGACTTGGCGCAAGAACCAACATCTCTACAAAGGAGATGGGAGGAAATCTTATATGAAAGGATAACTTTTGTGGTCGCCCATAGGGAATTATTATAGGAATTACTTCACTGGGTGGTGAAGTCGTTATGTTGTTTGTATTTGAGGTTTTGTAGTTCTGTCTCAGATTATCTATTGAGTCGAATATACATCTATTTGTATGATTGATACCTCGAACTTGGTAAGCACCACGAGCACGCCGTTTTTCCCTAACTAATGTCCTTATAGTATAAGATCGTAGGAATTGTCGGAGAGTTTGTTTTGTTGAGTCCAAATTCTATTGTGTACAGAGGTTGTCTGTATGTTTACTGCGTTGTCTGTATATACAACGTCTTGAACTGTACGTTGAACTGCAGGGATTGGTCAAGTATTGTCTGAAACGATTCCAACTCTTTGAGTCCTGTTATCTGCCTAGGCTTTGGTCGCCATCTGGGTCATGAAGGTTTTTCTGGATTGGGCGAGGACAGGTTATGGGAGCACACAAAGTAGTCGAGATTATCAGGAAATTTTTGTAAATGTGTGGGCCAATATGTAGGTTCGGTTAGAGAGAGAGGATGGAATAGTTATGTTGGGACACTGTCCACAGCCCAACTACAACGATTAGGCGCCCAACAGCCACACTGGGGATGTTTTGCATTGTAGTGCCATTTGTAAATAAATTGAGTACCAAGGAATAAGAAAAAAGATAGAAAATCTTGAGAGGTGAAGTGTCGATTGGGCAGAATATATACTTTTTTAATTTGGAAACGGAATAAAGTAGTTTTAAGGAAGATTTGTGTCATCGGGGGTTTAAAGGAATAAGGTGATGGGTTAAGGTATAACAGAGCCTCCGTGAGCCGCGTCATCTGGGTGGTCTGTTCTGTATGTCCTGGAGTCAGTAATGTAAAAATGCCATTTTCTGGTAATATGCTTCTCGGTGATAAATGGGTGCATTGTCAATTTTTCTGAGGTGTCTCACTGCGTCAAGATCCAGTCTGTGAGAGGCCAGCCCATTAGCATTCCAGAGACCATTGACAAAGAATTTTTTAGTTAGGAAGTTCATTTGCTCAAAAAGGGCTAGTTTAATAAAATAATTAATAGGTAAGTACATATACCAGTAACAATACTAATTACTACGCATACCAATACTAATTATAAACTAATAATTAAAGACATAAGAAAAACCAATTTTTCAATAGATAATATCAGTAAATGAGCAAATTTATATCAGGGCGAGACCAATGGCACGATCAACTACATTAGCCTAATGAATATTAACAGGGTTTTTAACTTTTAATATTTTGAATTCCCTTTGAGAAGTGGTCCAGACAGAGTTGATTGGCTCTTTGTTTATAAAGTGCATTTCATCCCGTTTACAATTTCAGTAAACCAGGGAAAAAAGCAATTAAAAATAATTTGATTTGCTAATTGGACGTTGGAGTGTTTTTCAGCCAACTTCTGTCATTAACAAAATCAAAAATATACGTACAATTTTTTTAATCGTCAAAATGAAAAAATAATGAGAAGCGAAGACGATGATGATGATTACGACGGCAACGGGCTATGATGATTACATTAAAGTTCTCTATATAATTAAATATGATACCCATGAATTTATAACAACTATCAAACGCTTGTGTATATTAAATATTATTTACGGTGATCTTTAATTTTATTTACACTGTTTGACACAAATGTCTTGTCCAGACAATTTGGAAGTATATTAAGATTAAGATTGAACCTTGGAAATTTGTGAAACAATAATACTCTATTTTCTATTAAAAAACAAAAAATGATAAAAGTTCCGAATAACCAGGAAATCTGAGAAAACGCATAAAAACTCAACCTTTTAGCTATTACAATTTACAAAAATTTACCAAAGTTAAAGACATTCAATATTAAACTGCGTCTTTAGCACAGAAATGTTTTTGGGATGGATAGGCACATTTATTTTGCTTGACCATTTCCGCGTCATTGATATTTCGCGTTCCCCATGGGGACGATAAGGGTGGTATAAGATTGCGATGGGTTTGGTTAGGGTTCGACGTGGTTACAGAGCGTTGATGTTCAAAATGGTCAGGTAATGTAAGTTTAGTTTTAGCATTTAGTTTTTAGTTGAGATAAAAAAGTCAGTGTCAAGAGCGGGATTCGAACCCACGACCTTCGGTTAGACACGCCGCTGCTCTACCACTCGATCCACTCGGACACTAAATTCCCATCTCAACCGCACCTTTTGAATTTTCCCTCCTTTTTGCCATTTTTCAAATGTCGTGTAATCTATTTGCAAAAAGGAGGGAAAATTCAAAAGGTGCGGTTGAGATGGGAATTTAGTGTCCGAGTGGATCGAAGCAAGTGGTACAGTAAGCGTATCTAGTCGAAGGTCGTCGGTTCGAATCCCGCTCTTGACACTGACTTTTTTATCTCGACTAAAAACCTTAATTAATTGAAAGATATTAAGGGTTAGGAACGGTTTACGTTTTGTGAGGTAGAGTTGGGCTAAGGTTAAATAAGGTAGGGTTACTGTTACGATCATGTTGAATTAGGTAAGGTTATGGTTAGGAGTAGGTTACATATCCATGACTAAATAGTTTTTCCGTGAAGGGGAGAAAATATGCAAGGGGAAAGCGCTTTTAACTTGGATATGTTTCACAATAATTATTCGTTTCCGCAAAAGGTTTTGTGATATCTTGACCGTGATTATAACAACAAATAGCGAAGATTACAAAAAAAGTGGGGCAAAGTTGTTGGATTATCTGGTTTAAAAGTACCTCATTTCAAAATATTTGAGGAAATTGAATCTGATCCTGCTTGGACCGTTTTCCTGATTTTTCTTTCTCAATCTAACTTGTTTTCTTCCTTTTTAATTCTTTTGCCAACACTTCCATTATAAGAGACTAATATGTTGTAAAAAAATCCCAACGTAAATAGTATTTACGAAATAGCACACTTTGCACTGTTAAAGTTCAATATTTATAGCTCTTTTGTCATAAATCGAAATAAAATGACAGCACTAAAGTTGATGATTATTAATTATAATTAAATTTGATAGGACGCAGTAATATTTAGAGAGCAAAAATGTTTATAATTCCATCTGAAAAAGGATATCATTAATTCATAGATTTCAGAGTTTATTTATTATTATCATTATCTCTTTAGCTATTATTTTCTGTACATTTGTTTGGTCTAATCAAATTTGTAACAAAATAATAACCAGAAACTTTTTAGCATTTAAAAAAAACCTTAGGATAAAATTAAAATAAAATAAAATCTTTCTTCTTTCTTATTGTATTCCTTGAAGGTTGAAAACTCTGTTATCACACGCATTTTAGGTTGTGTAAATTGTTTTCGATGAAACGAAAATTCGTAAAATAAACTTATGCTCGATCAGACAAAATAAATGATGCCCTGCTTGTAATGATGTAGCCTAAGTGTTGAGTCTTCTTGTTCGACCTTTGGGCACAATCTCGTTCAAAACGATAGAAAACTATGTCAAAGCAGATAATTTTTAAATTCTTTAGCAGCAATTATTTCTCCGAATTGAATCCTAGTTCTGCCAGACAAATTACAACAGTTTGACTGATTACACCTTCCAAACTTTTCCCTTTTTCCTTCCCAGTTTTTATGGGTGGGGAGGTGTGCCGGTTCACCTTTAGAGCCAGTGCCATTAATCTGCTAGGGTTGGAAGGCTGCCTTCTGACCTGTGTAATGAAGCTCCTAAAGTTTCAAAATGCCGGTGATGTAGGGCACAGGACATTCCTCCTCCTTCAATAGGATACACCTAGTCTATGACACAAGACACACTCAGCGTTATTCCCTCGGGTCCCATTGGTGTTGGTGGAGAGAGAAGTGCCACCAAACGTACTGATACTGCGATTTGAGCCGGAGTCCGGGAAAAAAAGCGAAATGGACAGCGAATGCAAGTTCACAAGATACTGGATTTTGGAAAAGAAGGTATGGATTTCAAAGACGAGTACCCAAGCTAGATCTGCCGTGTTTTAAATAAACAAATGGGTATTGTAAAGGACACGAAGAACTTGTCATCGGGAATATTGAGTATAGAGGTTATTGACTCTCGGCAAGCTAAAATGGTTATGGAAACAAAACACCTCGGCACAACCCCTGTTGAAACGACCCCCCCCCCATAGCAAACTGAATTGCTCCCAGAGCGTAATGTCAGCGCGAGATTAACTGATATGCTCTGAGGAGGAAACCGAAGAATAATTGTCAAGCCAGGGACGTCGGATAAGTAAGTCGGATAAAACGCAAAACGGACTGATAAATACAGCGTCACGTTTGCTGTCAGTTAATAGACCAGAGATGCTGACAGACGTACGGGCTATCTAGCAATGATTCCCTGTCCGTTGTGATGATATGTTTTAATGTGTTAAAATGATGATGTTTTAAATGCTTAAAATTTGGCCACACAGCACTCCGATGTCGAAGCTAGAATAAAATATGCTCATGAGGCGGGCCGGTCTACAAAGGACAACCATGCGTAGATCCGCCGAGGTGTGTAAATTGGGCGCACCATACCAGATCGAGTTCGTGCGCAGTATTGCCCAGAGGGAGAAATTCACAAGTTAAAAGCAGAAAAGGGTATGAGTCGGCCACGTCGGTTGACTCGGAAGAAGTACAGGGGGATAAAACGAAAAAAGAAAGGGTGGCCTAGGGAAAACCACTCAAGCCACCTCAACAAACGGAAGAAGCAGCAACACGATCAATGGATACATAACTTAAGATATAGACAGATCAGATACAGTAGTTATACTTTTAATAAAATTAATGAACGAAAACATTTTGTAATGGAATGTGAGAGGATTAAAAAAATAAAGAAGGATTACAACGATTAATTAGATATAAACAACCTATGATAAAAGCGGTACAGAAGACTTATCTTCTTTTCTTTCATTTCTTTCACCTCCGGGGATTTTTCTAAGTAAGCAGAGAAGTCCAACACGAAGCCGGTGGAAGGGCATATGGTGGAGTAGTGCTATATATAACAGAAAAGTTTAAATAGGGCAGGCGATCGCAATAAAATTAAAAACTCTATTATATATAAGTCTTATGCAATATGTACCTCCCGGAGAGAAGGTGTCACCATACAGAAATAATAGATCAACTACCCCGTCCCTACCTTATACTAGATTTCAGCGCCCACAATATCATGTGGGGGTCGGAACAGACTACAAGGGCAGGCTTATAGAAGCTATTATAAATTATTACGGTATGTTGCTACTTGAGTTTCCCACCTCCGTCCGTCAAAGCGATCACATGCCAATTATCATTGAAAACCATTCGTAACACCCTTTATACCCCGCGGTCCGGTAAAACCGTATGGCCGACTGGAAGACTTTCACTAGCTACTACAATATTTCAAAGACGACTGAGGATGTGGAACAAGACGTCCACATCCTAGCAGAAAACGTGAAACAAGCCGCCGAGAACTCGGTGCCCAAAACGGAGGAACCCCTATGCGTAGAAAAGAGATGTGGACCGAGAATTCAAGGCGGCGAACAAGGAGAAGAAAAAAGCGCTAAAAAGTTGAAAAGATGTTTGATGTCGGCCACCTTGGAGAATTTTAAAGTAAAAAGAGCACACAGTTGTTTGTTAGTGAAGCAGTCAACATCTTACCTCTTGCTCTCTGAACCCTGCTATTCTAAAAGATAAGTCGTAGATTGCATCTCAGCTTATTTTATTAACGTGTGGTGTTTGCTTACCGCTAGTCAATGATTATTCAGACATCGTGAGATAACGAGATAATAAAATAACAATTGAATGTTCGAAAACGTGAGCTAAGGTAAATTTGAAGGGGGGGGGGGTAGAAATTCAGAAAGTCAGTTCTGCATTCGAGAAGAGGGAAAACACTTTGAGCATTTCATCTGAAAAGTTCCTCCTTTGTTGTTAGGTGCTTGCTACAAGAAGAACCATTACATTTTATTGTGTGAAGGTTTCTGGTATGGTTTTTGTGAGATTACAGATGTGTCATTTTTATTTTACAAAGCTAGTTCTAATTGGTTTATTTCTACCCCCCCTTCAAATTTACCTTAGCTCACGTTTTCGAACATTCAATTGTGTTTTTTTTTTCAACTCTACTAGAGCGTTATTTAAAAACCTGGATATATCAACGTAAAGCATATTAGATGAAGAAGTTTTTGTAAAATTTGACAAGTTGTAGGTATTTTTTGTAACCTTAGTAGAACGTGCAATCATGACTAAAATTTTAAATTTTGTAATTTTGACATGTTCCAACTGATATTGGCTAACATTTTATGTGATTCAGATTATTGAAAGAAGTATCTTACAAAAAATTTAGCGTTCTTTCAAATGGTGTAATTGGATTTGTTGTAGTCTCAACATCTTGGAAGTTGTACGCGTTTTTATGTGGTAAGGTAGTGAAAAGTTGAAAAAACCTAAATTGACGAATATCTTCAAAATAGAGAACTTTCCAAAAATTTTCTCCTGAGCATTTTTTGCTCCAAACGAAGAGTAGAATCGATTCCCTGAGTTTCGTCAGAAGGAACTGGGACACCTGGGTGTCTTTTTCTCTTCTTTCGCGCGTATTTTGTTTTAAACTGCAGCCATTTTTTCTCACCAGGTTGTAAAATACAGAATAGAAACACAACACATATATATATATATATACACACAAAATACGCGCGAAAGAAGAGAAAAAGAAGGAAAACACGCAGAGGGCCGGCGATGACATCAGCTATTTGTCGGCCCATAAACCGCCTACTTTAAATAACATTTTCCAGGTCAAAGTGGAAGGAAATAGATTAGAGAATTGCATTTGTCACGTTCGGGGTTCTTTAATTGAGGAGGAGTAACAAATTGTCCGGTCGCCTCTCTCCCTTAGATTCCCTAACTCACCACTGCAACTCCTAACTCGTCCGCAACCCTTGTCCGAACCCTTCTCGGGCACTCCTAATTGTATTTTGCCCGAATGCCCGCTGAAAACGGTCCTAAATTAACTCACTTTTGGAGCACACTCACTTAAACGAATGGCCCGAGTTGGCCCTCGTTCACAAGAGTCAATAAAATGTTTACCTGGTGCACAAAGCAAAACCTCAGAACAACAGTTGTTAGTATTTTTTGTAGGTTTGTTAGTTCTGGACAATCCTGAAACCTCTGACACGTTGTTTAAAAGCTTAAAAATGTTGCAGTCTTCCCTCTGCACTTATTTCCTGGTGCATGTTCATTTTTACTGATAAAATGTGAAACTAGGTGTAAATGTGTCACCCTCTCACCCCTTTTGTTTTCTCATAGAGAGCGGACAAAATAACAGGGAAACAAAATTAAAAAAATGCAATTTATACTTCGAACTGTAACATATAATTATTTACATAAAGAAAAACAACAGAGGATTCTGGCCCTTAAACAAGACAAAATATATTTACAAATTTAAAAATTCCTCGTTTGTCCCATCCTCTTATTAATTTTAATATACAGCTTTCTACATCCTCCCATCGGCCGAGCCCCCACCTGTGTCGTAGGTATCTAGACATGACATATGTTTGTTGAAATTGTTCGGGCATTAATACATCCACCAAGTTGTGTCAGTTGTTGTTTATCTCTCGTGGTGTCAACATCTAGCCGTCTCTGGGTCTTATCTTCTACTCTCAGGGAGTACTGGAATATTTATCTTATTTATATTATTGTTTTAACTTAAGTATTTATTGAAATCGTTACTATTTAAATTTAGTCCTGTTACTATTTATTTTTTAATTTTCTAAATCTTTATAAGGCATGAGTAGTGGCAAAGATCCTCCTGACATACAGGAGAGATCATGCAGTTTAATGAATATGGATTCAAACGTTATTTTTCAGTCTGGAACCACAAATAGAACTAATCCTAATAAACGCTCGGGCGAACCTGTTTGTAATCAGGTAAATAAAGTTTTAATAACTAGTTCCAGTTCGAAAAACCCAAAAAATTCTGAGCTTTCACAAAAGCAAAATCGACTAGATACTCTAAACAAGCTGAAAAATAACGTGTACAAGCCATCCGACTCAGGCCCATTTAT